>NW_015112827.1:12191-45299 GCF_001443285.1 Poecilia latipinna
AAGTGTGTTTTTTAAAATTTTTGTTTTTTTAAACTTTATTTTTTGCCAAAAAATTTCCCTTTTTTTTTTTTTTTTTTTTTTTTTTTTTAACCTTTGGATTATTTTTAGAAGCAGTTGAGACCCAAATGGACCCACATTTATGCAAAATTCACATTTTGCATCATAATTGTCCTTTAAATGTCGCCGTGGCTGCAGGTGAAAGGCTGCTCGGTCAGATGACTCACTTCACTGCACCATCTAAAGTGCCTGATTGCGTTCCCACTTTTCTGAGTCAACGTAGCCGAGTCGAGACGCCGTTTGGCTTTTGAGTGTTTTATTTGTGGGGTTTGGGGCTGAGAGGACCGGCAGCAGCTGCAGCGGGCGTCTCAGAGGGGAGTCGACCTTCAGGGACTCGTTGCAGCTCGTCTTTGTGCCACCATCTGCGGTGAGTGCAGGGGTCGTGACCTCTGTGGGAGACTCACGGGACTGAGTTGAAGCTGGAGGGGATGGTGAGCTAAAAGAGAGCGTGAGCATGTGGGAGAGGACGAAGGAGGAGGAGGATGATGAAGCACAGAAAACCTCCGCTGCGTTTCCTTCTGTCGGGAAATCAGACTCTGCCCCAGACTGCGTCACTTCAGGTTGAAGCTCAGCGGTCAGAGGAACTTTGCTGTGTACAAAAGTAACAATTTAAAAAGTTTTTCCATCTGCACTGGATATTAAACACGTTTAATCTTCCTATTGTAAAAGAACGAAACACTAAATGACTTTTTACTGGGGCTGGGAATTTAACTTGATTAAACATGTCGATGGAGTTTCACGTCTAGTTCTAACATAATGTTTCCTGTTTCTGTTACTGAAGTCGACTGACCTCAGATGGTCACGGCTCCAAACTGCGGCTGCGACTCGCTTCTCGGAGCCGCCCAGGTTCGGTTCTGCAGAACTGGGTCAGCGTTGGCTCCGGAGGTGAAACTTCAAAGCTGCTGCTATCTGGTTGGACGCCAGTTTGTCATCTTCCATCTTCCTCGTCGTCTGGCTGCGTTCTGGTCCGGCTCCTGAATCGGAGCGGGCCGCGTGTCTGGCTGTCCGTCGGTATGCTGGGGGTGTTGTGTGTTTTCGGTGGGGGCCGGACCATCTGCTGGGACAGCTGGAGGGTCTGCTGGAAGCAGGATTTAGGGTTTGATCGGCTCGGCCCTCCAAGGCTGAGCAGCTTTCTTTATGCAACGGCCAATTTGGGAACTCGGCTAATGAAGCCTTTCCTTTAAATTAATATTCACATCTTTAGCTCATACGGCTGCACAGCAAGTATTATCTATTAGTTTCTTTCTTTTCTATATTTTTTTAGTAATTATTTTATTTTTGGGATATTTTTTAAATCATATATGCTGGTTTCAAAGCTGCAGTATGTAACTTTATAAAACATAAAATATCTGTTACAACTGGCACCTTCACATGTTATGAGACAGAAAATCTGTGAAGCTTGATTTCCTCCCTGAGATGCTACTGGCGTCTGAAGAGATGCACCAAAAACAACCAATCAGAGCCAGGAGGAGGGGCTTAGCGCTGTCAGTCATCCTCATGTACTCGCTGCTAAATATGCCAGCGACAGAGAAACAACAGGAAAACAATTTATCTGCTGTTGTCAGGAGCTTTGTCTACTAGCTTAGCATTCATGACAGGCTATGCTAGCTGCTGCATAGCAGAAACAAAGCAGAGTGGGAGACGGGGATGAGCAGCACCACACGGAGGATGATTGACAGCACTGAAACCCTTCTTTTCATTTCCAGGGGGCCTTTAAAGAAGCACAGTCGATCACAAGCTAGTTGCTAATCAACCAAAATCCAAAATGAGCTTCGTTTTCACTACAAATGAGCGCAAAACTTCGCTAATGTTGAAAATACACAATTTCACAAGAAACTAAATAAAAAATCACACAGGAATGTTTTTGCACTTGATAATTCAATTAAAAAATAAGGTGTCAACAGATGTAAACAGTTATGAGATTATTTTAATAGTTCATCTATGGTGCTACTCATTTATCAGCTAAACATCAGCGTCTTATTCAGGCGTTGGGGCATCAGGCCCCGCCTACTGGGAGCTACTACCCATGCTGCTCTTTGGGGAGATTGTAGTCGGCCATTTTCCAGAAGAGCGATGGATTCAACTCGTAGGAATGACTCAGCGTTTTATAAACCGATGCTGAGAAAACCAAACCATCCATCATCCAGAACCGGTCGACCTCTTCATCGTCTCTGCCAGTAGTAACATCCGGCTATTGATCACGCGACTCATGATTAAAAAAAAAAATTCATTTCAGTTTTGAGAAATACACCAATTTGATACGGATGAAAAACTGTTTTTTTTAATCAAAAACATGTTTGTTGTTTTTTAAATCAGTTTTTTTAATTTATTAGGTTTATTTGATGGCCAGTCATTAAAATACACAAACCATGGTGCCACTAAGCTTGTTGCTCTCCAGCAGGGAGATGAATGCATGAATGTCTTCAAAGCAAATCTTTATTTCCTGGGAAAACTCCAGTGTCTGGAGCAGAGCCCTGAGGAACTCCTACATCCTTCAGATTGCTGCAGCTTTTAAAGAAAATCTTTTGGTTCTGGTTTTCCAGAAAGCAGCTGTTGGGCTTTAAAACACCAGAAAGAGACGGATTTATGGGCAGCAGCATAAATGATCTCCTTCTCCTCCCTGCGCCTCGACATCAGCGGTTTAATTTATAAATATGGAGAGACCTGGATCTTCGCTGCATTAATAGCAGCTTCTGGGTCAGCCCTCCCTTCCCGGAGCAGCAGGAAGCGTAATTTGATTAACCCCAAAGCAGATGAGAGGAGCATTGAAGTGGAGAACTTGGTGACTTTGAGGTTTGATCTTGACAGTTTGATGGACAGAAAAAGCTGTGGGAAAATCAGCTCCTCTTATTTCTAAATTAATTTTTAGGTCATGCAAAACGTCATCCTGGTCCTGAAATAGCCGCTCGTGTCCCTCAGCGTCTGTCCTGGATGTTTTCGTCTCGCTGTCGGTCTTTCCTCCTCACTGCCGTCGCCCAGGTTGCTCCTGAGTTTTATCCCACCTCAGAGTTCAGGCTCTAGTTTCAGTCATTATGATCAGACTCAGGTTAATGCATGTAGTTTATGTGAAATAAGACCCTCATCTGTTATCAGATGATTATTAAAGTGTTTGATCACAATCCAGGTGGATTACGAATCGAAAGCTCCTGTAAAGTATTTGAAGTTATTTTATCGTCTGATTCTTGGAATCAAAGTTGAATATTTGACTCTTTTTCCTCTTTTTAGACTGGATAAAGTTTTTTACACTTTGCTGAAAAACAAGATTCAGAGTCGTAATTAAACCAAAACTGTGCAGTGTGTGTGTGTGTGTGTGTGTGTGTGTGTGTGTGTGTATATATACACATTTTCTATGTAAGATAAAGAAAACCTTTCAGTGAATATGTTTGACCCAAAACTCCTCAAACTCACGGTTCCAAGTCACTGAAGGAAAATTGTTGCTGCATTTATGCAATAAAATGATTATTTTCTTACTTAATTATGGACTAATAATTTATTCGCATATTTTAATATATTTCTAATATAGTGTAAAAAGGCTTTATTGGTTAAGTGGAAAATCTGTAGAATGTGCCAAATCTAATGAATCGCCAGAATTAATTGTCAGAATAATTGATTACTAAAATAATCGTTAGTTTTATTGGAAAACTTGACAATGTTACATAATGTCGTGTAACACATTAACATAACTGCCCGTATCAGTGGTAAATACAGATTTCTGTGGATTTACGGATGAAGGAAGAGCTCCGCCTTGTTTCGGAGTTTTTCCCTGGAAAGCCGCGGTTTCTTTCCAGCTCCTCTGCCGACTGGCCGACTTCCTGCTGCATTTCAGTGAATAATTCAGCGTCACTTGTGACCAAATGTCTCTTTCATGATATCAGACTCAGTTTTCTGTCTTACATCGTGACATTTAGGTCAGTTTGAACTCGGATTACTGCCTCCCTTCATGCTGTGTTTTGGTTATTTATCCCAGCGGTGACTTGCTGTAAATCGTCTTGTTCCCGTTGTCACACTGTTCCCACTGTGGGCCTCCCTGCAGCCCCTTTGTCCTGCTCTAAACAAACACATGACAAATAATTGCTGTAAGAGGTTGTAGTCATGTGGTGGCAGGAACTCAAACGGAGCCTTTAGGTTTACAAAGTTAATTATAATATTCAGAGGTTAAAATCAGAGTGTGACTGGATGCATCAGAGCAGAGGGAGCCGCCGCGCTGCGACTGAAGTCATATTTTCTGAGTCATTTTTCTCAGAATGTTTCTCCGAAGTGAGACAGGAAGTGGCGCCTGCTGGGGCCGATGAGGCGGCTCCTGATGATGGCGGTGGACGACCTGCGGGGCGGTCCGCTGCCCGAGCGCCTGGCCGCCGCCTGGCCCAGGCTGTTGCCCTGGAGACGGCCTCCATGGCGCTGGCTAGGATGCAGGTGGATCAGAGTAAAACGTTGGAGAGAAAATATGTTTGTTTTAGCAAAAAATAAACAGAAAGTGGAAAAACCATAAAAATCTAAATATGTTCACTTTTCTGCCAAATATTCTCCCAGGTTTTATTTTGTAGGAGAATCCTGTTTGTTGGACTCCTGCAGCGAAAACAATCAACTTTTTAAATAATAAACTAGTTTATTAATCAAAATTCAGACGGGAAACAGATTTTTCTTGTCTGTGCAAAACTATTTTTATTTATTTTCTATTTATTGTTTTTAGTTTTTCTTTTTCAGTTTTTAATTTTTGTTTTTTAATTTATTTTCTTTAAATAATATATAAAGAAGTGAGATGGGTACAGAAGGACCTGATCTTGTTCCAGCCTCCTTTTCAAACAGATTGAATGTTTGAAATGAAGTCAAACAAACAGGGATTGATCTACTGCAGGTTTTATTTCTGCTGATTCTGCTTTACAGCTGGTTAAAAAATCAAAGTTTTGTTTCTCAGAAAAAGAGAAGAATCTTAATTCTTGTTGAAACTAATCATCAGTTTCTGCTTGCATCAGTTACTGCACCGGTGCAGCGCAGCACGGAGCAGGAAGGAGACGACCCTGAAGCGTTTCAGGCGCCGCCGCGGTTCCTCTGCGCGAACGCAGCCGTCGTTTCCTCTGTGAGCGTGAAAGCTGTTTGAACCCGTCGACGCCTGCTGGGCTTCACGGATCAGACCAGGACCACAAAATCATGATTTCTGTTCACTTTGGTAAAAAAAAACAACATTTTACATGAAGCTAATTTGATTTTATGGTACCAGTTTACAATAAGTTCATAGATGTGTCTCTAATTTATCTCTAAGTACTTTGTAAATCAGTAATAACTGTTTATTATGCATTAATTAAGGGTGAGATGGAAACTATGTGCTAAGAAATCAGATTTACATCTGGTGACTGTGCTTACAAGTTGGTCTGAAATGTTTATTGTAGCAACTTTTGATAAAATATGTAAGTGAACAGATTTGGGGAGAAACTGGTAGATTTTGTCTCCTTCACGCCCTTAAGGCTTAATAAACATTTATTAATGATTTATAAAGTGCTTAGAGATGAATTAACATATCGATGAGCTCTCCATAAGGAGAGTGTTTTAGTAAAGTGCGTTTTAAAAAATGGAAAGTATTGAACCAACCTGGTTATTTTCAGTGAATGAAAGTTATAAAATATAACCGTCAACGTAAAACTGAGTCAATATTTTCAAATAAAACCTGTTTAAGGGATGATGGAGCTGTTTTGATCGTTAGACATCCTGGTTTCCCAGCTGTGCCTGAATGCAGCGCTAGTTGATCCGACGCTACAGACAGGCGGGTCTGGACAGAGTTGAATCTATCTGGGAACCTAAACTCTCCCAAACAGCTTTCTGTTGATGTTCATTACCTGGAGAAAAATGGCTGCCGATCCGTCTGGGACGGGTCGGCAGGTCATCTCCAAACATCATGAACTTCTTTCCATCATTCAGGTCAGCCGTTCTGCAGATCTACAGCAGAATGGCTGAACATTAATTGAAATCAAAGGTGCAATGGTCTAGTCAAAGTTCAGGTTGAAATGTGATTGAAATGCAGTGGTTGCTGCTGAAGGCGTCACCTTTGTTTAAATTAAGCCTTTTAGGAGCTTCTAAACATCAGATCAGTTGTTTTATGTTAAACCTTGGAACCCAAAGAGGGTGTACTTACTTTTCTTAGCATCATCCCTTGTTGCTTTGGCTTCATCTTTGTCTAAATTTTTTGTTTTTTGGACACTAGAGGTTTGATTCAAGCTTGTAACGCCAGATCAGCTACATCCTGACGGAAAACCTCTGGAACTGTAACGGGGTGTACTTACTTTTTTCATAACTGTATTTTGGGTTTGGTGGACTCTCCGCTGAAGAGTAAGTGAGACCTAAAAGCTGCTAACTTTTCCTGCTAAGTGACCTGATGGTTAAATGAAAAGCTGCAACCCGCTGGTCAGGTTGGATCAGCAGAACGACCGCAGGCTGGACAAAACTTCTGCTTTCCGTCAAAACTCATCAACAAACATCCAGAACCAATGAGACGCACAAACCGCAGAGCAGGTTCTTCTCATTTCTTTTCTCCAGAAGAGATATGTTGGTCAGGAGGACTGACTACCAGCCCAAAGAAATGCAGAAGAAGAACGATGATGGAAGTGATGATGGCCGCCGCTGTCGATGGAGTCGGAACCAACAGGACTGGGATGTGATGTGTTCACTGACACAGACATAATTATAACTTCAGCCGTTGTTTACATCCAGATTTACCATATTTGGCTTCTTCTGGTGCAGAATTATAACACAAGTCTCACATTAGCAACAAAAATGTAAAAAAAACAATCGGATAGAATTTAGTTCCACATTTGGAAGTGGTACCAATCTGATTTTATTTTTTTCTTGGTGAAAAGATTTGGATTGGGCCGTTCAGACTACAGAGGAACAGTGAATATGGGTCACATTACAAAGAAAACCTGATCTGAGTCCCATTCTGCTGCTTGTGAATGTATTACAAGTCGAGATTAAGACCAGAGAGCAATGAGACCAAAGCTTTTAGGGCTGAGACCAATTCCAGCGCGTGATGCAAATATTGGGTAACGTTAGCTTGGTGCTCTAGCTAACAGTGGCAAACAGCTGACAAGAAACAGAGAATACTTCCCTAAAACATAGTGTATACGCTACACTGGTGTCTTAATATTTATTGATAGTATTGACTAAACCTGTTTGTGTGAGGCCGGGGTAAAGAATTTTGTTAGCGAGACAATTTGCTAACATTAGCTAGCTAGCTTTGCTAACATTTAGCATGTATTATTCTGGCAGTTTAATGATATTTCCACAGTTGAGGTCTTGACTGGCCTTGAAATAAATCCCGAGTCATCAATGACCGAGACGCCACCGATTCCAGCGCATGATGCTAATATTAGGTGACGTTAGCTTGGTGCTAACAGTGGTCAACAGCTGACAAGACACAGAAACTGAAACACCTGAAACATGCCGTATGTTTCAAGTGTTTCAGTTTCTGTCAGGATGTATGTTTGTGCTTCCTTTCTGAGTGACGATAAAAGTTTGATGTAGTCGTCACTGTCTGAAAACAAAGTGCTGCAGGATTTACAAGCTGCTGTATTCTTTCTTCTGGACGTTTGACAAATATATTCAATGTTTGTTTACTGCGCCACAGTTTTTACTTTTTCTTGAGTAATTTCATTGTGAAGTATTTCTGCTCTTACTTGAGTAAAATTTCTGTATTTTCTTCCCACTGAATGAACAACTAACATGTTTTAACCAAAACTCACCAGACACAGACTCACACCTGCAGCTTTGTTAACATTTCATACGTTTTTTTATTGAAAGAAACTGATTTGGAAACATTTTCTTTTGCCCAATTTTGTTGTTTTTTGTTACTTATATGAATTATTGCAATTTGTTCCTTAAAATTTTAACATTTCCACATAACTTTACATTTTGTTCTGTCTGATGATGACATTTTTAAATATTAAATGATTGATCAGTTACTCAGTACTTGAGCAGACTTTTTACCAAATACTTTTTTAGTTTTTCTTGGACGGATACTTTAAACTTTTACTTGAGTTCGGTCGGTGGGTTCTCTCCTCTCCTCTGATTTCGGTGGATGAATTATCTGTTGACTCTGCGGCTCCAGGGCTGTTTTGTGTCTAACCGGGCCGTAACGACCCACTGGGTCAAAGGCCAGTGGTTCTCATGCAGTCATTATAAACTGCATAATGACCATCCCAGTGTGGAATAACTACCAGTTCTAGCAGAGATTCTCTCCAGCGTGAGATGCTCCACTCTGCCCGACTTTTCGCCTCCTGGTGTCGGTCGGGTTTGATGTTTCCTGCAGGAGTTGCTGCTTTGCCCCAGTTCTGTCTGCAGCTTCGCCTGCTCCAGTGATCTGGTTGTCAGAGCGGCGGCCGTGTCGGAGCATCGACTCCCGCTGCGCTCACACACCGTCTGAAATCAGAGAAGACAGATGCAACCGTTTGAACATGAAAAGTGACAAAAAATAAACCTGAAAACCCAACCTGCTTCGAAGTCAGGAGTCCTCAAGATTTACAGGGAACTCAACTCTGGAGAGAAACAAACATTTTCAAATAATAAACTAGGGCAGCTTTATTACGATACCCCTCAATAAAATCTGCTTCCATAAATTAAATCTCTCCTAATCAGTACCAGGCTTTAACCTGAGGCTGGACAACAAATCACTAACAAGATATATCACAATAAATCAATAATCACATGATAAATTAAAACGAGCTCAGTCATTTCCATTGATTTATCGTTTTTCTCTCTTTTTATCCTCCTACCAAAAACTGGAGGATAAAAGTTTTTATTTGGTGGTTTGGTCTCAACTAAACCTTTTTTTGATGGGATGGTGAATCAAACGGATGATTTAGGTTGAAGCTAAACCAATAAAGAATGGTCTAGTCAAAGTCTGAACCTCAATACAGCCGAAAAGTAACGTGCGGTGCCTGGATGCTCTCCGTCCATCCTGACTGAACTTCAGCTGCTGGATTGAAGGAACGATGAGGAAACGACCCAAAAGACCAACCAGGAAATAACTTCGACTTTGTTTCTGTCATAAAACAAACTCCTTTAAAGTTCTCGATCAGGACGCACTAATGGGATCATCTGAATTTTAATCCAAGGTTTCAGGCTGAGGGTTTGAACTGCCGTCATCAGTTATTCCTCTAAACACAGAAGTTGAATAAAACTCATATTTGCCAACAATCTGTCTCTTGTTCTGGTAAATATGACAAGCGTTGTCTCTCATCTGCAGTGTTGCTCTCCAACATGTGATGGCATAATTATTATGAAACACAGGAAGCGTTTGGCTTCTGCTTCTCAGGATGGTTAACTCTGATTTTCTCTGCTGCTCCTTTAAGTCTTGCATGATGTTTATCCATTGTGCGACACTGAAGACTCTCCTGTGGTTCTGCAATGCGTTGATGCAGAGAACCAGTCACTCTGAGCTGCTTTGTGTGTATTCATGTATGACTGAAAGCTTCTACGTATCTAAGAACCACTTCAGACTGGATGAAAACCACTTTACACTCTCTACCTTCAAAGATCAATGCAAGTAGGAAACCTCTGACCACAGTGGAGCATCTGCACCATATCTGGAAGACATTTAAATTAATTAATATTGTTGAAAACTCCAATATGTCTACAGACTGATTACTGAATGTTGCAATGGATACCCATTTATTTGTGGATTTTTCTGTGAAAAATTTGCTTATTCATGTGTTTTTTGGCAGATGGTTCAGTGAACAGTCGGTGTGTCTGAGCAAACTTAGATCAAATGTGGCGTTCCTCAAGGAACCACATTCAGCTCTCTTTTATTTGGTAACTTTATTCACACAGCAGGTTCTGATGAGCAACTCCCACTTTTATTTTTTGCTTGGTCGTTCATGCTACTAATTTGGACCCAAAGCGACTCTCATTCGCCGCAGACGACCGTAGATGCCATCTAGCAGAGCTGTGTCTGCAGCAGTGGAGAGCGCCACTGCCGTCCCTGGATGGATTTAAAGTTGCAGAGAGTGACAGCATGGCCACCAGATGGTCAGCAGACGAAGGAAGCTGGTTAACAGAAAGCTGACAGCAGCTTCTGACCCGGTTCTGCTTGGCTGTGGAGTTGGACCAGGAGTGGTGGGGTTGGGATGTGATGCGTTCACTGACTGCTTTCATCACTTCGTATTATCATTACCAGCCATTGTTTAGATTTACTGTCTGGCCTCTTCTGCTGCAGAATTATGACGCATTTCTCACATCGACATAAAACGTCTGAACATTCAGACTGAAGACACTTTGAAAACAATTGAATACAATTTAATTCCACATATGGACGAGGCACAGATTGATGTTTTTTTCTGTTGAAAAGATGGAATTGGGCCATAGAGAGTGCTGTGATGAAGATGGATATGCGTCGCATATGACGAACTTTTTGTTTTGGTCTCTCAGCAACCAGCACAGCCAGATCCTGGGTGCAGTTTAGAGCAAGGCAGCCGTCTCCCAGCTAGCTGCTCTTCTCTGCCATCCTGTGAGTTTGTGCCCTGATCTATGTTGTAGAAACCAATCTTCAGAAATCGCTGAAGATGGAACGGACCAAAAAAGCCAATTCTGGTCCAACCCTCGGTCTGGTTTTGGTTGAAGTGAACTCTGGTTCGGTTTGAATGTATGCATGAACGCCAAGCGGACCGGAGACCGCTTCAGAAGCAGGAAGTGGACTACAGAGCAGGGCATTCTGGGTAAATACAACCAAAGCTAACATGCTAGCCTAGCACTAGCAGCAGAAATGTCTCCTGGTCTTTAGCCAAAGACTAAAGAGAAATCCTCCAGCCGCTAAAATCTGACGCCTCCATCTTGTTTCCATTTTGTGAAGAAGGAAGTTGCTCTCAGTGTTTTGTGTCGTTTCCTTCAGTGGTTCTTGGTGCAGCGCCCCCACAGGCCAGGAGGGGAACAGAGAAAGAACCACAGCAGCTCAAAATGTACAAAATGTTGAAGTTTTATCCCAATCAAACCAAGTTTACGCGACCATCATGAAGGAAAACAGCCTTAGGAATGAAGCTGGGCCTGATTGGGGATTGTTGGGGTAATAATGGACTTACAGTACTTGTGGTATCTTAAAGTTGTGTCTTATTGGACAAATTAGATTAAAGACTTTGAATTATTCTGTTTCTAATTAATTTAAATAGAAACTATGAATTCAGCACCTTTTAAAATGACATTTCTCAGAAGGAAGTTCACAAAAAATGAGGATTTCTTCAGAAAAATATTACCTGACACCAACTACTGCAGCGTTTCTTGTTGCAGCCGAGGCTGTTTTTGAGTAAACTCCACCGCCTTAGCAGGCAGTAATGGATGAAACGAAGCCAGAATCCTCTCACATGTTTTCCTGTGACGCACTCACCTGGTGAAGCTGGATGCCAAACCCGTTGCATAACATCTATAATTATGTAATCTGCAGAAATCTAATTCATCTTCCAAACGTTGGACTTTAATTCCAACTTCCAGAGAGGAGTCGGGTCCAATCGGTCCGTCCGGGGGAGAGGGAGACGAGAAACACTTTGATTTGACTCATCAGCCGCCTGCTGCCATGTTTGCCAAGTTGGCTTAAAAACCCAAACCAGCAGCAGATCGGTTACTTTCTCAGAAACACTCAGGTGGCCACGAATAGCAGCTCAGCTTCTGGTCAGAATCTGACAGGAAAATAACGTTTCAATCAGTTCATGGAGAAATTTCAGAGATTAAATCTGTGATGTTTAGTGGGAGAAGTTGATTGGAGTCTGAAGTTTGGATCGTATTCAGAGACACCAACAACATGAGAGAATGTCATGAATTCATAAAGAGTTTATAAGGAAAGCAGTCAGCAGTCATCTAACACGCCGTCGTACTGAAGCCGTTTTCTGTCCTACACAGTTTTTGATCGGTTGATGTTTTGTGTTTTAAGTGACTCTGTGATGTGAATCTCCAGTTTCCTGATTAACAGACGGAGTTTTGTGTTTTTTTTCTCCCAGCATCAGAAAAGCTCTGCTTCCCGTGAAGGTCTGCCGCTCGGCGCTGCAGCTGCACATGCGAGGGAAACCCAAGAACGTGACGGTGGAAACCAAACCGGGTCAGAACGTGGCGGACTTCAAGAAGAGCAAAGACGGATTCATCCTCCTGGTTCCTGAGAAATGAGATCTGAGATCCAAACCGGGACTTTTTAAAACCCGGTTTGTTTCAGGGTGGAAACATACAAAGGACTCAAGTCTGCTGCAAAAATGAGACTTTCTGCTTTTTTATAGATTTTTTTATCTTATAATCAAGAATTATAATAAAATATATCCATCCAGGTGTGTTTGACCTGAAACAACCATGGAGAATAAATTATTCCAGCTCTACCTGATGTCTGATGCTCTGCGGAGGAAACTGGACGTTTATTTCCTTCATTCTGTTTGATTTGCTCTCGTTTTGTTTGGGACGTTTGAGCCCCTGCTGGAGAAACTTGCCCCTTAATAAACTGAATTTACCGACTCATTAGAAGCCAAACCAGCTTTAGACGACCTGCTGAGGCGATTATCCCAGAATGTTCTGGAGATAAAACCGTTTGCAAACGGCACGTCCGAATGCAGCGTGTGCTGCATGAAACCGGCTCCTGTCCTGGTCACAAGAGATTCATTTATCTGTTGAGCAGCATTCACACGGCAGGAAGTTCAACACAAAAAGACATAAATTACTCACAGAAATACATCTTCTGTGAGTAATTTGGAAAAAAAGTATCCCGAAATATGTCAATAGGCGAGGTCTGCTGCATAAATAAAGGTATCAAGTTGTATGTCATCAGCAGAGAAACATGTTGGCTGTTCAATTCTGACAGAAGAGCATTGAAGCTACGTTCACCCAGCAGGCTAATGCAACTCATATCCGCTGTTTTCACAGCAGTCGGCCTGAATCCGACCCGTTTACCCTCCCAAAAATCCAATCTGAGGATTTTTGGGAGGATCGTTTTCAAGGCGTTTGCATCCTGAACGATCATGTCAAATTTTATCCAACGTGATAAATGGACTTGAGACGTGCTGGATAAAATTCAGTCACAATGAAGTCTGATTTCCGTTCAGTTTAATTAGTTGTATGAACGACCACAAAAAAAATTAAAAACAAGAAATCAGAAAGACCTGTGGTTTGAATGAAGTAGTAAATAAAAGTGGACCGTTGGTGGTTCCCTGAGGAACTCCACCTGTGATTTTAGTTTATTGAGCAGTTTACCAGAACCTGACAGGCCCACAGATTTAGCTAATTCAAATATTACAGCCGACATTTGGCAGATGAACACAACACCTGTTGTTAAATACTCTGTAATCTAGAATCTGTTTTTGGTTGAGACATTTTAATTATTGCATTTATCTGATCAAAGGGAGATAGTTTAAAAAAAGCACAATATTTAAGATGGTTATTTTTATCTTTTTCTCCACTTTGCATCTTTCTTCCCGCCTGCAGTCAGACGTCATCTCCCAGAAAGCTCTGCAGCAGGTCACTGATCAACTTTCTGCAGGTTTCATCACAGGACTGGAGGGAAGTTTCTGGCTTGTTAGAACTGTTTAAATGGAAAAAAGAGTCAATTTCCATCTAAGAATCAGAATTTTTCTAGAAAAAACGAGGACATTTCCAAGATTAAAAGTAGAAAATATTCTAGATTAATCTCAGAAGTTTACTAGATAAAATATTCTGAAATTTCTGAGTTTAAAATGTCAAAAATATCCCTGAAATTTTTCAGAAATTTCCTAAAAAAAAAAAAAAGAAATAGAAAAAAAAGAGGACATTTTGGAATTTGAGAAGACTTTGGAAATGAGAAAAATTCCAAATTAAAAAATTGTGACTTTTGAAATTGAAATTTCCAAGATGTTTTCTGGAAAATTTCTGAGATTAATCTAAACATTTCTGAGTTTTTTTCTAGCAAATTTTCAAGTTTTTTAACTCTGAAATTTCCAAGATGTTTTTAGAAATTTTGAGATTAGGGACAATTTATTTTCTAGAAGATGTTTATCTTTTCATATTCAGAAATAACCTTGTTTTTTTCTAGGAAATTTTCTAAGATTAATGTCAAAATTTCTGAAATTTTTTGGTGGAAATTTCCTCCTTTTTTCTGTCTGTTTGCTCAACTTTGCTTGTGCACAAACAGGATTCCTCTGAGTCTAATCTAATTTATCAGGACTGAAGATTGTTGATGCAATCACTTAATGTTCTGAGCAATTCCATTACACAAAAACTGGCACCTGGTCTGTCTCACTTTAGAGATTAGCCGCCCTGCAGCCAGGATTTGGTAACGAGTTGGAGAGGATTTACCCGGGAATGTAATGTTTCCCAGAGCTCTTGTGGTTTTTTTCCTCCCTAAATCCTCTCAGCGTGGAGCAGGGCAGGTTTGGTGAGACCCGCAGGTTTCCAGCATCCTTCCGTCATCAGGCTGAGGGGAGGTCACATGCTGGAGATTACAGTAACATGAGGAAGAGATTGCTTTTTCCTCTGACTCGCTCCAGCAGCAGGAATGCTTATTAATCAGGAAAACCAAAGCCGCCATGTTGGACCGGCTGCATGAAAACACCCAGGAGTCATCAGGAATGAGACATCTTTAATCTGGAAAATGAACAGAACCTGCAAAACGAGACAAATACCAGGGGAATAAATCTGGAGCTCTGGGTTTCAGAATCATGCAGTTTTATTACGATGAGCTTTGTAGTTGAGAAATCTCCAGTTGTGTTTCCATTAACCATCATTGAGCAATTTGACATTTTAAAAATAAATTAACTTGAAGGAAACACGCCTGTAGTGTTTATAACGTTTTGCCACTTGGGTGAGTTTATTTGGTAAAACTGCAAAGGAAAAACTTATTTTGCATCAGGAGTCACATAATAAACAACCGGCTGTTGCCACTTGGGCAAAACAAAGAGGAAAACGACAGGAAGTAGTTGGAGGATGATGTCTGTGTATTTTATAATGATTTATGACATTAACAAACTTATTCGTGTGATTTTATTTTAATTGTGTTTATTATTTAATGAAAGCAATGCAACTGCAAAATATTTTTTGACATTAGCGAAATAATGGAAAAGTTTGAGGAAAAGATTTCCTCAATCTTGTCTCAGTCTCGGACTTTGAGGAGTCTTGAGTCAGTAAAGAAAACTGTGGAAATATCACGAAATTGCCAGAATATTCTCCAATTTGTTTGAACTTTGATTGGATGTTAAATTAACTGTTTCCAAGAAAGTGAGCAGTGATTATTTGGGAGACGCAAAATAGGTCAGTAGAGACGAGTAGATTTTGCTTTCAGAGATGGCGGTGGCTACGTCACACTTCTGCGTCACTAAGGTAAGTGATGTTAGCAAAGTTAGCAAGCTAATGTAGCAATCGAAATGATATTCCTCGTCCTCACAAAAAGAAATTTAGCCAATATTAGCGGTACACTTTAAATTTGCAAGCTATGCACAGTATGTGCTGAATCAGTTTTTTCCGTTTTTTTGTGGCTGTTTGCCTCCGTTTGTTAGCTCACCCAGCTAGCATCGCCTAATGTTAGCATGGGGATCCGGACTGGATCTCAGTCCAGAAAGGTCTGTCTGGTCTTTACACGTTATTCATGCATAAATGTCACAGTCTCAAACCAAATGTCTAATTAGTAAGCAAAATATTAAAATTAAAAATAAATATTTAATTGGCAATCTAAATGTTAAGTTTGAAGCTAAATATTTAGCTCCAAATTAAATATTTACTTGAAACTGTGACATTTATAAATGAGTGAATTAAATGAACTAAAGTTTTCCCTCTTTTAACACGTTAAATAAGCCAAGTTATTGCTGTTAATGTTTTACTGGGTAATTTTCTGGAACTGGACCAGAACTAGGTAGTTCTGGTCCAGTTAATTCTAAGCAAGAACTAGTTCAGCCAGTTTAAAAAGAACTGATTCATTTCAATAGGAACTGGATACTGCACTGTTCAGATTTCGATCTATAAAAAACAGTTGATAACCATAAATTATATTCCTCTTTTTTACTGGTCTATCACATGTGTCATAGGCCATCGCATGCTGTCCAAACGTGTGATGCTTTACATGATGAAATATGAAAAAGTGCAAAGGGTGTAAATACTTTCATGCAGCATTTTAAGCACAGAGTGACTATCTGGTGTTTTCCTGATGTTTACACCCAACTTATGCCCCAGAAATCTTGAAGGAGGTGAGCAGGAAAGACAAACGGCTGCTTTTACATTTCAGCTCAACACTTTATTAAATAACCAACATAATAAACAACAATGTCATGAAGAAAGGAAACAAAAACATGAAAAAATTAAACAGTTTTCTTCAAGTTTTTCCCATCAGCAGTATTTTCACTTTCACAGAGACACACCTGGCTCCAGGCGGAGGCTGGACGCTCCATCAGTCGCCCTGCACAGAGCAGGTCTTGTCACGGAGCTGTTGCATCAGAGACGGAGCAGCGCCGCGACTGTCGCTGCCGCACAACGGCCGGCTTTGTGTCACCGGCAGCTGCGCTTTGATGAGAGACGTTACTGATGGCCTCCATCTCTCTGAGGAGGAGAGATTCCTGCAGCTACGCGGGAGGACGAACCTCCAATTTGGCAAAGAGACACCAGAAACTGAGCTGAGAGGAATTCACAAGCCAAACTCAAGTAAACGAGATTCCTGTGTCTCTAATATTTCTATAAAAACCAGAATGACATTTTTTTTTCACTCAGCAGTCACATAGTTTGGGATTTTAACACCTTCAGCATAATGTTTCCTTTGCAACGGAAATAAAAATTGCTGTTAAAAGGCAAAATAAAGCAGCTCAGACCTCTTTTCACCTTTAATGGGACATTAATCCTGCAAATTATGACTAAAATAAATAATGTAGGATGTAAAAACTCTGCAACCGATTGGTTTATAACATCGTAACAAATTTGTTTGTGACAGACTAACGTCTCATTAAAGTACGACGACGTATTGGGGTCATAGATAAAAATAAATAAATGAATAAATGTGTGTGTGTGTGTGTGTGTGCGTGCGTGTGTGTGTGTGTGTGTGTGTGTGTGTGTGTTTGCCAAAACAATCCGACATATTTTAGAAAAAACCCCTGGAAATTTCTAAGTTTGAAAGGCTGAAAATTTGCTGGTTAAAGACTCAGAAATTTTCTAGAGACAAGGTCATTTCTGAATTTGAAAATTTGTTAGAAAAAAAATTTAAAATTTTGAGATTAGTCTCAGAAATCTTCAAGAAAACAAGGGTTTTTCAGTTTGAAAAATTTGAAATTTGCAAGAAAAATCTCAGAAATTTTGAGATTGATCCCTGCAAATTTTTAAAATGTAATGAAAATTTTCAAAAGTCTAAAATGTTGAACTTCCCAAATTTTGGGGGGAAAATTCTGAGATCTTTCTTTGTTTCTATGTACAATGACCCTAACAGGCTGTCGTATTAAAGACAAGAAAAGGTCTGGAAATAATTTACTATGACCTGTTTTTCTTCATGTAGAAATAAAACGTCACATTTAAAAAAACAATTCAGCGAAAAGCAGAAAGTAAAAAAGCTCTAAACTAGCCAGCAGGCGTTCCCTCTACCACAGGAACACCATCACTTTATTCTTATTCGCTCCTAACGCCTCTGCTCTTCATATTTACACTCCAAGGTGTGCCATTAAAACTTCACACTGATCTACAGCAGCAGCAGCAATAACACAACTCACAGAGCTGTGGAGACATTAGCAGGAATTATCATCACCAAACACTGCAAAAACACTAAATCTAACCACTTGTCTAGTTTCAAGTTCAAATGTCGCATTAGACTGGAAAGGAGACAAAACTAACAAGTACATTTTCAGCAAAGACAGGAGCATATTTTAAGTCCATAACTCAATACTGATTGAAAAATAGCACTAGTTCCACCGACAGTTTTTCATTTAAATCAGGAAAAATGTCTTTTAATAAGTGAAATAATCGGCACTTCTGTTGGTCTGAAAAGTACGGCGGCATCTTAGGGCCATTATAGATACAAAAATTAGCAAATAAAAAAATGAGGGTGAGGTTTCTGCTAATTAACCTCAATTTTTCTTAGATAACAAAAAAAACTAGATATATCTCAGAAATTTCTAAGAAAAAGAAGAAAATTTCTGAGGTTGAAAAGTCTCGAATTTGATAGAAAAAACTAAAATTTTGAGATTATTCTCAGAAATTTTTGAGAAAAAATACTGCGGAAAATTCTGAGTTCATAAACTTTTCAAAAAAAATCTCTGAAATTTTTATAAAAAAAAAAAAAAAGAAAACTTTCTGAACTTGAAAAGTGAAAAGATTCTACATTTTGGAGCTCAGAAAATTTCCAAAAGTTGAACATTTTTTTAATTTTCAAGCTCAAAATCTTTTCAGGTTTTTTTCTTGAAAATTAGAATTTTATGTTTTGTCTATAAAATGTTTGAGGTTTTTGGTGGATATTAACTCCTCTTCTCTTTTCTAATACACTGTTGTACAAAATGTACTTGTAAGTTAGTTTTGTCTTATTTCAAGTGTGCTACGATATTTGCAGTAAAAACTAGATGAAATACTTGGTAATGTTGTGTTTTTGCAGTTAGAGTCCAGAACTTGTTGATTACCATCAGGAAAACTGATTTATTTCACATTGTCTCTTTGTTGTGTCCAAACAGGAGCGCGAGTCCGGTCCGACTCCGGTTTGGCTCCGGTCCGGTTCCGGTCCGACTCCGGTTTGGCTCCGGTCCGGTTCTGGTCCGGCTCCGGTCCGACTCCGGTTTGGCTCCGGTCTGGTTCCGGTCCGACTCCGGTTTGGCTCCGGTCCGGTTCCGGTCCGGCTCCGGTTCGGCTCCGGTCCGGCTCCGGATCCTGAGACGCCCGCCTGGTCAAAATGTCAAGTTTAACCCGGAAACACGAGGATCCAATCGCCAGAGCGACGGCGGCCGTTCCGCCTCTGTTTGCAGTCGGGATTAGAGAGCTTTGATTGGATGAGGGGGAATTAGCGCTCCGGCTGACATAAGAGCTAAGTGGATCCAGAACCGCAGCGCCACACCTGAGCTGGCTGTGAGGAAGAGGAGGAGAGACGGGCCTGCCCTTCCTCCTCGTCCTGACAATGGCTGCCGGGTGCAGAGTGTCAAATCTAATCAAATAACAACCCAGCATGTGTGTGTGTGTGTGTGTGTGTGTGTGTGTGGAGGCAAGACACTGGTCTCCTTATCAAAGCCGGAGATGAAGGGAAAAAACAACATGGAGGAGAAAATGGCTGCAGCGGAAAAAACTCCTCAGACTGGGAGCCAGTTCAGGTCCCAGTTAGCAGCATAAACAACCAGTTTAGAACGAAACAATCAAACTGTTTTACTTCCTTCCTCATCAGATTGATGGTAGGATTATGACGGGATTACAGCAGAGCGGTTGGACTTCATTGTCTCTGTAGCTGCGTTTCCATTGACTTTATAATTACACAGTTTGACATTTGAAAATAAATTTGCTTAATGGAAACAAGACAGTTTAAAAAAATTGTTTTTTCAATTAAGAAGTGTTGCCACCAAGACGAGGCATTTAATTTGGTCGCATCAATTTTTTTTTTTTTTCACAAAACTGCAATGGAAAAATTTTTCACCCAAACCACAAAGACGCCGACAGGAAGTGGTTGGAGGAAGACGGTGTTTTTAATGACTTATTGATTTTTAATTTAATTTCTTGTTTAATGGAAATGCCACACCACTGTCTGCGATTAGCTACATTTATAATAGACATTCAGCTATTGTTCCCTTAATGTAAAAATTTTTTATATATTATCTCGACTTCCTTTTCTCGTGTCATTACGACCATTCTCAGTATTTCAACTTCACTTGTATTTTTGCCACTTTATTCTCATTATTTTTCATTTATTATTGTATGATTGACTTTCTTCTCATATTTAAAAAAAAAACCTTGCCTCAAACTTCGCAGTTTTCATTTTTGATGCAGAAAAGTTGAAGGCCAATTTTAGAAAACCATTAGATCAGGGTGTCCAAAGTGTGGCCCGGGGGCCATTTGGGCCCCTAGAAATGATTTTGTTTGGCCGGTGACCAAAACTCAAGAATGTAATAAATTTGGCCAACAAAATTAAAAACAATTGAAGACCCCCAAAATTTTGAAATTGTGTATTTTTCTTTTACAGTTGGAAGCCCTGTTCTATGTTCTGGATCTCTAATTTTGTGTGGATTTTATTTTAAAAACTGGTTTAATGTTGAGCAGGTAAAACAAAAACTACATTTTTGTGTTTTTCATTTAATATATTTTTTGGCAGTTTTGGTCTACAGGGGATTTAAGTTTTTACAGCCTGCAGCAGACAATGCATCTCTGCGTTTGATGGAGGAACACCGGGACCAGAAAAATGGCTTCATTGTTTCTTCTACGTTAGAAAATTTAATTTTCCCGACCCAATGAAACCAACCAGGAAAGTTCTGACGTAAAAATCCAGATTTACGAGCCTCGTGTTCAGTTTTCACTCCTGTTTATAGTTTTTATGTGTCTAAACTTGCAGGATGAAACTAAACCTTCCAGCACTGAAGAAAACCCAGAACGCTGCATGTTTGTGGCTCTGGCCGAACAGAACCAGTTTGGTTTCTCAGGAGTTAAACGAGGGATGAGACAGAAATCTGCAGATTTTCCTCTGAAAGGTCAGGAGAGCGACGGGAAAATGGGCCGAACTGCAAACCAGAACCGAGCTCATCTGTCATCCCTGCATGGATGCTCTGTGGAAGCTTTCAGCGCCTCTGGATCAGAACGACATGCAACCGGCTCGGCTCGGTTCGGTCGGGTCCGGATTACCCACTGAGGCTCCGCAGGGATGCTGGGAGGGGCTGCAGTAATCTGGTAATCTTATTACCACGACTCGTGTGTGTGTGTGTGTGTGTGTGTGTGTGTGTGTGTGTGTGTGTGTGTGTGTGTGTGTGTGTGTGTGGAGTAAACAGCTGATGATCCTGACTGCCTTCCACTCCAACAATGCCGACACGGATCGGCAGCGCCACTCTGACTCCGCCCGCTGCAGAACCTCCAGCTGCTCCCGTCCGTCCCTTTTCCCAAACCAGGACCTTTTCTCTAAATAAACCCGTTAAAGCCACTCGGTCACCATTAGATGTTTAAAGATGACCCATTATGCTTCCATGAGCAGATCCTAAAATGCTTTTTTCACAAATTATTCTTAGATAATGGGATGTCAGTTCTGGCTGATTTGAGCTGTTTTAGGGTCTCTGTCACTTTAAATCCTAATAAGCTGCTGCTGGCCACGCCCCCCCAGCTCATCGTTTTACACTCGCATGTAAATATGGCAACAAACAGATGTGCAGATACAACCCTACATCTTTGAAAAGCATAAGTGGAGCCTCCTGTACAACAAGAATCCAGCAAGTGGCTTCTGGATGGTACACTGCCAAAACACAAAATTTTACCAAGTATTTATTGTCTAGTTTCTTGTGTAAATTAAAGTAAGACAAAACTAACTTTCAAAGAAGATACAGAATCATGTTTTAAGTCAATAATTCCTTGATAGTGATGAAAGTTCTAATCCACTGGCAGATAATTTAAAACATTTTTCTAGTGGAACTAGTACTTTTTACTTAAAATTATGGAATTACTTACTTAAAACAAACTAAGACGTCTTGCTTAAAAGTTACTTGTAAGTTAGTTTTGCCTTATTTCAAGTGATATTTGCGAAATTGGACCAAAATTACCTGGTAAAATTTTGTGTTTTTGCAGTGTAAGTCAAGAAGGAAACACTTATCTTTTCCAGCAGCCATTGTACAGTGCATAAAGCGGTAAATCAGCAGACCAAACGCACTAGGTTGCTAGGTAACGGGTGGAATTCCACAGGGGTTGCTAGGTAATGTGCTGGGCTTTGCAGGTGTTGCTAGGAAACAGGGCGGGCTTTACATTCTGGAGGTTTTTGAAACAGCTCATTTTCCAGATACCAAAAAACTGTAACTTGTTGTTTGCTGTTTTTAGAAGCAGTTGAGACCCAAATGCAGGCTCCAAGAGGTGAAAAATGTGAATTTTGCATAATAGTTCCGCTTGGCGATGCAGAGAAGCAACCGGGACTTTGGGGGATGGAGCGTTTTAGATGAAGCCTCCTCTCACCGGTCCAGAACCCGGCTGTAATCCTGAGGCCCGCAGCCGCCTTCGCTCTTCAGTTCAGCGAAGATCTGCGTGAAAAAGTGCGGGTCGGCGTTGATGCGCAGCATCTTGGAGCTGGTGGCGTCAATGATGGCGAGGCAGCGGTCCCAGAAGGCCTCCTTCCCCGCCTCCACCAGGAAGGGCTTCAGCGGGTACGAGATCTCGTTGCCCATGTAGGAGTAGGACAGGTAGAGGCAGGTGAGCAGGATGGCTTGCAGCTCGTGCTCCGACGCCACCAAGTCGCCGTCTACCACGTCCCGGCACAGCATGTAGACGAACACGACGTTGGCGGGCGTGACAAAGGCCTGGTCCTGCCAGCCCTGCAGCAGCAGCGAGCGGTCGACGGCGCGCAGCCACAGCACCGGGTCGGCTGGGGACAGGTGCTTCAGCCGGTAGCAGCGGCAGCACAGAAACTCCCCCAGACAGCGCAGCAGCTCGCTGGTGGACGCCTGGACGATGACGCGCTTTGGGGAGGACGCCCCCTGGGGGACCTTCTTCACCGAGGACAGCTGCTGCGGCTTGCCGTAGCCATATCCGTGGCCCTGACCCAGGCCCAGTCCGTAGCCCAGACCCAGTCCGGCCGGGCCCTCGTAGCTGGAGAGGTTGGCGCAGGACAGGGACTTCTTCACGTTCTCCCGGTTCAGGTGCAGCACCTGGTCCCGCTGGTAGATGTTGTTGTTGTTCAGGGGCTCGGCCAGGACCCCGGCGGCCCCGGGCCCCTTCTTTGGGTTCCCCTTCTTCTTGGTGGAGGCGACCAGCCGCTTCCAGGTCAGCGCCGGCAGGAAGATAGACTGGCCTCTCCTTAGGCCGCGCTCCTTTTGGCTGTTCAAGGAGCGGCTGCTGAGGCTCGGGTAGTGGCTGAGCGAGCCCGGATGGTTGTCATAGTAACCGGGTTTGCGAGCGCCTGGCGACAGAGACAGCACGGTGCCCATGGTGGGTCGGAGCACCACAGGTCAGACCACCAAACTGCGGTTTGTCTCTCAGAGTCCAATGGACATCACAAACAGAAGAAGACGAGAGCTGATGGAGGCAGAGAAGAAGAAATCATTAGAAATCTGAGCAGAATCTGTTTTTATTCTGGTTTAGGAAGTTTTCACACTAAATAGTTCCTTAGACTCGGTTCTGTTTGGGAAAACTGCAACAATTGTTCCATTTTTAGCTGCTGCAGTTCTCCTTGTCAAACCAACCAAACCCTTTGAGCAACCTGTTCCCCTCCTGGCCTGTGGGGGCGCTGCAACAAGAGCCGCTGAAGGAAACAACACAAATACCTCTGAAGACACAGAGCAACTTCCTGTTTCACCAGACGGAAACAAAAATGGAGGCGTCAGACTTTAGTGGTTGGAAGATTTCTGTCTTGTCTTTGTAAAAGACCATGAGTCATTTCTCCCACTGGAACCTAAATAGCGAGTTTGGTTTGGTTGTACTTACCCAGAATTCCCTGGACTGTAGGTCACTTCCTGCTTTTGGAGCGGTCTCTGGTCGACTTGGCGTTCAAACTGCTGGAAAACTGGATTTAATGGAGGAAAACTGAACAAACCAAGAGAATGTTTGGGCATTGTGGGTAATTACAACCAAAACAAATGTGCTAGCCTAGCGCTAGCTGGAGAAATGTCTCATTGAAATCCTTCAAACGCTAAAATCTGATGCCTCCAATTTTGTTACTATTTGGTGAAACAGGAAGTTGCCTTCAGTGTCTCCGTTGGAGGTTTTTGTGTCGTTTCCTTCAGTGGTTCTTGGTGCAGCGCCCCCACAGGCCAGGAGGGGAACAGGTTGCTCAAAGGGTTGGAGCAACCTGGTTGGTTTGACACAAAGTGGAGCAAATGTTGCAGTACTGGTCCCAAATCTAACCGAGTCTACCAGACAATCATGTGGCAAAACAACTTTAATCTGCACAGATCAGAATCTTCACTGACTGAGGCGGTTCTGTTTGGTTCAGAGACACAGAAACTCTCAGCTCACCTGTGTCTGTGGAGGTTCAAGGTTCCGGTCCGATTCCTGCCGCAGTCAGCTGAGCTGCAATAGAGAAACTGATTGCGCTCTGGAGGCGGTGAGAGGACGGCGCACAGTGTGCGCAATCACAGGAAAGCTGCGGCTTTTCCGCAGAGACTGTTCAGGGGCTGCGGCGCTGCTGTCATCCCCCGCTGCCCTTCACTGGCAGCCGGCAGCGGCTGGCGGCTTCAGCCGGCTCGGGTGCATCATCACAAACCGAACTGCAAACTTTCACCGAGTCCTTTCAAAGCATTCCATCTTCTCTGTGAGCCACAGAAAAGTCCCCCCAGAACTCCCTCCGGTTCCGGTCCGGCTCTGTCCAGCAGCAGCGGTCCGCTCTGCAGGAGCTCCAGAGGCTGAATGAGCGCAGCTGAGAGCCGCTTCAGTCCGAGGTCTGAGCGCGCAGAGCGGGCGGAGAGCGGCGCGTCACCCTCCCCCTCCTCCTTCAGCAGGAGGAGCTTCAAAACACACACACACACACACACACACACACACACACACACATACACACACACACACACACACACACACACACACACACACACACACAAGGTTGGAATAGGGAATAGGATAATAAAATAAATACATTGCAAGGTTGTTTCAGCATGTACTGTTTGAGGGACAGTGAAGAAAAAATTTCAAATAAAGGATGTTAATGCAAAAAATATGTAGGCTATTACTTTTTAAGTATTTTACATTAAAAAAGCTCCACACATATATAACAATTTATAATTTCTTTTTTCAATTTAACATTTAAATATAATATAAATATAGCTATATATATATATATATATATATATTGTTCAGATGATTATCAAACTGAATAATCATTTCTCAGCTCTGTAGAAAACTCAGCAACTCTGGTGGAGAATTGGAGAGGATTTGGAGAAATTCACAAGTTTTTTTCTAGAAAGTTTCTGTGATTATTCTAAAAATGTAATTTTTTTCTTGCAAATTTTCAAATGTAGAAATTTCCTTGTTTTGTCTAGAAAATGTCTCTTTTTTTGTCTGAAATGTTTTTTCTGTGGACGTCTTTAATACACCTTTGTATGTGAAGGCAGCCCTTAGTCCGAGTCCTGCAGTTAATTTCAGACATGAGTTAACCTAACAGATGTTTGGAGGAAGCTGCAGGACCCAGAGAACATCCTGACATGTAAACAGACTTAGACCCACAGAAATATTAAATATTAGACAAATGACCTCAGAAAGAGCCGACAGAGTTTAGATCGGACTAATAATCTAAATGTTGTGTCTGAAATGTAAAACACAGAGCAGCGGATGAAAGTATGATTAAATGATGACGAGGTTTCCTGCAGGTCAGCTGGACTAAGCCTCCCTCACCTGGTCTCAGGTCAGCTCCAGTTATGCAACCGAGTCCGTCCGAGTTGTGGGTCACGCAGCCGCCCGCCTGCCGGGGATAAGAGGATCAGACAAGGTAGGAGAGACAATAAATTTATCAATTAACTGATCGGTTTCTCCTCAAACAGATGCTCATTACTGACTCCAGCACTTCCAGTTTTTACGCTCAGTAAAGACATTTCTGTGTTAAAGCAGGAGAGCCGGTAGTTCACTGATCTGTAGGATGTGGACACAACGTCAGGGTGGAAAGACGGCAGCAATGGCCTCAGAGACGCTGCTGCTGCCAGTCAACAGGGTCAAAGGTCATCTCCAAACCATCTGAAGTCCATCAGTTTCTAGTGAGGAACATTAATCACAAGATAATTTAAAAGATTTAAAACTAATAATTTAAAAATGAAAATAAAATACAATAAAAATTCAAAGATAATGGATAAAAAAATAATGTTTAAAATGTTAATTATTTGCAAGATAATTTAAAAGATAAAAAAAGTTTAAAAATACAATAAATATATATGTAAAAAATTACATAATTTAAAAATGGAATAAGATAAATATTGAAAAAATAGATTATAGCCAAAATAATAAAAAAGTTAAAAATGAAAATAAAAGACAATGCAATTCAGAAATAAAATAAAAAGATAAATCACAAAATCTGAAATACACAAACTGAATAAAATAAAAGATTAAAGCATTAAATAAATTCATGGAGATTATTCCCAAAATCATTTAATATCAGAAAAATCAAAATGAAAAAGTAAAAAATTTAAAATGAATTAAAACATTTAATAAAACCAGTAAGGACAAAAACTTATATTTCAGGGATGTTTTTTGAGGCGTTTGACCATAAAGCACAGCAGCATGATGGGAGACAGACACAGAGTGGAACACGGAGGTGGAGGCATCATGGTTAGTATCAATCTGTGCACAGCAGCAGATCTACAACACAAACCAAGGGCTGCAGTGGTCTAGTCAAAGTCAACCTGAGTGGAGCAGAAAAAAATGAAAAGCTTTGGTGCTGAAAGCAGCCTCAGATGTTTTCACGTCAGTAAATATCTTGAATGTTTCAGAAGATAAACTTCCTTCCAGGAATTCCCAGAGAGAAGAAACGTCCGGAAATGGGAAGCTCCCAGGAGCCGTGATGTGCCGAGGAGATAAGAGAACGGTGCAGAGACACAGAGCAGCCAGGAAATAATGTGAAAATGCAGTTACATTCAAAATTATTGATCATTTTTGGACGACGATAAACAAAATGTTTACGTGAACAGAGGATAATTCTGCCATGCTGTAAGGAAATCCCTGTCGGTTGCCAATTCTGGTCCAACCCAGCCTCTAATCCCTGATCTGCTCCTCAGATGAACTTTATTCTTTTTCCACTTCTGTTCAGTCCAGAAATAGACAACATCCTTATAATTAGAGTGCAGGGTTTCCATTTAAAGGTGTGAGGTGTAAGCCTGCTGGAGCAGGGCCAGAGGTTAGTAGTTAACTGGTTCGTAGCTGCAGGATTACAGAGCAGGAAACTACTGATGGGTTGTATACACACTGTGCAGCACAACAAGTGGCTGGCTGGGCAGAAAAACTCATGTTTATATGAGTTCATAGGAAGAGTGCAGCAGTGTATTATGGCCAGGCTCCAACACAATTAAAATGACATTTTATTACAAGAATAAAGTCATAATACTACGAGAATAAACTTGTATGACAATAAGTCACAAATATTACCACGATAAATTTGTAATAATAGAAGCAAAACATATAATATATACTCTAATATTACCAGGGTTAAGTAATAAAAATATGAGAAAACATTATAACACGAGAATAAACTCATATTACCCAAAAAACTCCAAAAATATATATAAAAAAGTCACAATATGATCTTAGCTTTTTATCTTTTAACACTAAACTTTTCATGTTCTTATCAACGTCTTCCTTGTTGGAGATGAGGAAGAAGTGGTATCCAACCATGTTTGGGAAATCGTGTTAGGTGCACGATCAGAAGCGATGGGGGCGTTATCAGCACCAACAGTAACACATGTGATACGACCCAATGCCTGAAACGTCAGAACCTTTTAAATCACTTACAGTCATTTGAAGCTAGATTTCTTCATGGGGACCGGCCTTTTCTGTTCCCATGACACTGTGATTATCAGAACACACACACACACACCTACACACACACACACACAAGTGCCTCCGTCCTCATTTTCTCCAACAGCTGCAGGACTTTGAGAATCTCCTGCACAGCTGACCCGGATACGCTGACAGCTATGAAAAGAGCTGTTGTTGACCACCGCTGATCCCCTTTTTTCCCCTACACACACACACACACACACACACACACACACACACACACACACACACACACACACATGCGCGCACACATGCTTGCACGTGCTCAGCATCACTCTAAAACACGAGCACCGACCTGTGGCTTCGTCTTAATCCCAGTTATGACATTTCACTTTCTAAATCCAGAGATTAAAGGTGGATGGATCTCATCCTGAAACGTTCCCCTGCAGCAGAACGTCAGAGGGAGATTTAAAAAAACTTGTTTACTGATTTCTCTCTGGGTCAGACTCAGGATGTTTTCATTTTATCTGACCTACTTTTGTGATTTAGCTGTGATTTCCCCATCATCCTCCAGAAATGATCAATAAAACAATTTCTTTGATTTGTTTTTGACAAATGAGGCTCAACTTGATCTTTTCTTTCTAACTGATCAGCACTGAAGTGAAACTTGAAATGATTTTCTGTCTCTTTTACAACAGTCCTTCATAAGATGAAGCTGTTCTGGTCCAACCCTCCAGGTTCTGGTCCAACCCTCCAGGTTCTGGTCCAACCCTCCAGGTTCTGGTCCAACCAACCCTGCTCCAGTTTGTTTGGACACCAACAAAGTGGATAAACAAAGATGGTGGACACCCACCACACCTTTGTCAGTTGGCCACTGAATCAACGTTGTTTCTGTTTAGCTTCAGCTATTACAGCTAGGAACTAGAAATCAGGTCCGAAATCTGGGTTTGAACCTGCAGAGCCACATAAATACAGTTACAAAGTCAGTCTTCTGTCGCCTGAAAAACATTTCCAGGGTTAAAGGACTAATGTTGCATCAAGATTAGAGAAATCCACCCAAGCTGCAGAAACACTGAGTTCCTCTAAAGTTCCTTTACCTCGTTACATCTTCTTTTGATTGATAACAATTAGATAATTAATTGTGACCTTAAGTTCAATTTTTCATCATTTTCCTTTATTATGCCAGAGCAGTGGGCTTCTTATGTTTGCATTATGTAAATCATTTTAAATTGTTGCTAATATGTTCTCCAGGTTTCTGTCTTTCTGTAGCTTGCTCTTCTTGCCTCAATTTAAGGTTGTCTTAATTTCTGTTTAGATTTAGATTATTCCTGTTCTGTTTTCACAAACAGAGCAGGAATAATCTAAATCTGAAGCTTTAGATGATTAAAAGTCATTGCAGAGTATTTAAAAAAATTAAAAATAAAGCTATTTTTTTGCAACGATTGGCAGCTCTTATTTTTGGTTTGAACGTTGTGCCACCCCGTGACAGAGATGCGCCTTGGGGAAAGAGCCATACCAGAACCAGCTCTTTCATTTAATAACTGCCATATGAAATCATCTCTTACTCTGCTGGGAATAACGTGTGGTGTAAGAATCCAGAGAGGCTCCAGGTTTCATTTTAAACCAGGACTTGACCTTTACAGTGAAACCATGACAGGGAAAAGTCTGCATCATCTCCTAATTATATAGCAGCAACTTTCCCTTAGACCCTGCAGGTTTATCGATCTTTATTCTGTGTTTCTTGTAAAAAGTGTGTTTACTGCAACAAATCAATTAATTACATGATACAATTAGTTGTAACAAGCTCAATAAGTTGCATTTGGATGATTTATTGTTTTTATAGTAACGTCTTCAGTCTGCTGCTTTGAAGGATAACTTTGTTTACAGAGACGTCATAATTTATTTTACTTGTTTTATTTATTTTGGATATTTAAAATGTTCAAGTGTTAAATATTCATTAGAATTTAAAGCTTATTGATCTTTAATAATGTATTCTTGCGTTATTATGCCATCATCATTATATTACCTGAAAATGGTCTTAAAACAACAATATTATCTTTTATTACAATAACATCTGGGACAATTTATCATCCAGCAAAATTTGTTATCAAGACAGGTCCAGACTGCTGCTGTAATTTGTGTTTTTTGTCTGCAGGAGGGTGGAATAAGTAAGGAGGACAGGGAGACATTGTCAGGCAGACAAAGAGGAACGGGGCTTCAGAACGAGGACACAGACGGTCGGCGAGGGTCGATAATCTGGGCTGCGTTTGCTGCCGGACCCAGACCGGCTCACCTGATGACACATCTGTCGCTCGGACTCGCCCAGATGCAGTAATCCCTCCCAGAGGCCTGCAGACCACACAGAGAGGAGAAGGCCGCATGGGGATTACTCTGAGGTTTACAGCTCCTCTCTGGATCCTCCGGTTATTTAACACGTCACAAACATGCACAAAAATCTAAACTTTCTCCTCATTTTTTTTTGACAAAAAATATAAAATTATCTGGATCACAGTCTGTCTAAAGGAGACTCTGGATTTCTCCTAAAAGCAGCAGGAATGAGGTGATGCTGCCCTCTACTGGACATGTCAAGTTATTAGATCTAATTTAATTATGTTCATAATTAAAGAAGAAATTAATACTTCAGAGGCTTTTTGATTACGTGCTCCATACAGAAACATCCAAATAAATAAAATGTGACAATTAAATAAAAGGTATTAAATTATACATATGTTTAAATTAAGAAGTTTTTGAAAACTGTCTCATAATGTATGTGATTAATCATAAGTTTGTTTTTTATATTTTTGTTTTTTCTTGTTTTAATAATACTTTAAAAACATTGAAGTTGTAATGATAACAGCTTTATTTGTGAATACTTTTGTACAGCATATTCTCTTTTAAATGGTTTGACTTAGTATATTATTTTATCTTTGAGATTAATTTATTATTTGTTACTTGTTCTTTGTTTGCTCTATTTATAATTTATGTAAGCATTTAATTTTTAAAACCTAATATAAATATTGATTGTTGTTTTATGCAGCCACTGCACATTGTCAGTTCAGTTTTACTGCTATTTTAAGTAGATTTTTTTTTCAAAACACATTAGAGAAAATTGAAAAGTGGCAGAAAATTCTGTTTTTATTTTGCTATTTTACAACTTTAAGTAAATGGTTCGTAGTTCAGTAAGGGACTTAAAAGATTTAAAAAAATATGGTTGAAACCAGATGATTTTTCAGCAGAAAGTGGATCTGACTGGTGGTTCTGCTGAAGGCCGAGCGTCTCTGTTTCTGCAGAGATCAGTTGGTGATGATGTGCACAGCGATTCTGACCAATAAATAATTTATTTAGTTTAGAAACATCAAAATGACAAGAAGAAGTTAATTTACATTTAAATTAAATGTAAATAATTTAATTAAGATCTGTTGACTTATATTTGCATAAAGGAATCAAAGATAAAGATAAAATGTGTTTTACAAAACATTATTTAAAGACGGATCAATAAATTAATGACACACTTAAGTAATTATTACATAAGTTATTTATTATCATTTGACACTCTTTACTCTCCATAAAGTCAGGACCAACTGGAGCAGCAGTTTGGTATAAAGTTTGAAAATATAAAAAGCAAGTTTATCCCCCATATAAACTTTATTTACTGGTCATCCAATAAAATGAAGTATTTCTCTAAATTTTTCTAAAACAATTAGTTTGTTCTTAGAAAAATTTACATTTTGAAAACTTAAAAAAAAAATCTTTAGATTTCTTGACCTTTAGGGTTAGGGTTAATTTAAAGTAAATCTAAAATGTTGCTGTTTCTCTAAATTATTATAAAAGTATATTAGGGATAGATAATGAATAAAACATAGTGCTATTAACATGAATTTTATAGGTTTAGATTCGGACTGTTTCTTTGCAGTTGGGCAGGTTTTACGGGATTAGTTTTACTGTGTTTGGACTGTAAAACTAAACCCGTGAAACATCAAATCTGACAACAGTGGCGAATGGCGCCATTTTTATTAGTAATAAGCATGACGCGCATGCGCCATGCTGGATAGAAGTATGACGCAGCTTCTACGTGAGCTTTTAAAAAAAGATGCGGCTAGCACCTACCCGCAGGAAGACACGAAACAGTTGGTCTGATATTCATAAACTTTGGGACTTGGATTAAAAATGATATTTTCTGGTCTCCCAAGATGCGGAATCCGAGTGGACGCCCAGCCCATGTCTACGCCCAGCGTTGTTCTTCTCTGCTTAGGGGAAGTCAAGGGGAAGTTTCCTGCTATAAGATTGTTTACTATATGACAACAACCGTTGCATGCCGATATCTGTCACTTTTTTTTTACTATTGTTTATTTGTATGTTGTAAAGCAGTTTTGAGCATTTCAGCCGTTATTATAAGTTTTATAAACGGTTTTGCCGTCTTTTTTGCGTGTGTAATGGGTAGTGAGCCATTAAAATAAGTTGGCTAAATTATTCAAATTTGTAAACTATTTATTGTAAATTATTTAAAGTGAATTTTCTAAATTAAGGATGTTGCAGATTGTTTAGTGATATTTGTCTATTCTGATTACCGCTGTTGGTGGTTTGTATTTTGTTTTGTTTAATTGTATTTGCACTTTGTAAAGTTTTTTTTGTATGTACCTCACGGGCTGCCGTAGCTAATGAGGGCAGGCCCTATAACAGCTGGAAAATAATTGTACCAATGAATGACTTGAACAAACTGTCAGAGATGTGCTTGGCACAATCAACACTTGGTGTTCCCCGGTGAAAGCAGCGAGGTACGTTTTATTTTGTTGTTTGTGTTTAAGTTTATATTCTAATATTTGTATATGGTTTTAGTTTTCACGGTGACTGAGGTAATCAAGGTGACTGAGATGGGTGTGGTGACTGATGATCCGCATCAAAGAAAATAAACAAACCTTGAAAATCACCCGTCGAAACCGCGCAAATTAATTCAAGTGCTGGGGAGCTGCTACAGCGTGTCTCCCCCGTTACCAGGACTTTCCATTTAGTATGATAAACATAGCTAATAAATAAAAAAAATATGCAACATGCTTATTCTAGGTGCAAGGCTAATGTTAGTATGAGGGCATAGTGTTGCCACCCGTCCTTGGAATCATATTTGGCTGTGAAATGTTGCCTCCCGCATTGAACCGATACAGGCTCGATTTGTTCCGTATTCCATAGACATGCCTATCACACACACACATCAACACTAAATGTAATGCTAATGACCAAAATAAAACAGGAAATATTAAGGTCAGCTAAATTTTCGTGGCGGGAACTACACTGGACCCCTACAACTCTACGGATCGATACTGACGTCACGGTTGCCTAGAGACGGACACTACCCAGCCACGGTGAGCTGCTATCAACCCCCGTCTTTTTAAAATGTCCACCCGACATTCCACCATCATGTCCTTGGAAGCAAAATCTCTCTTAAAAGTACAGACGTGTGTGGGAAGATGCACATCTGAGGCTGAACAGAGTCAGAGGGTGGATACAAGCAGTGGTGGAGAAAGTACTCAAAAAATGTACTTAAGTAAA
>NW_015112827.1:49931-80845 GCF_001443285.1 Poecilia latipinna
ACTGTACTTAAGTACAGTAACGAAGTACTTGTACTTCGTTACTTCCCACCACTGGATACAAGTCATTAAAAAAACCCCCCAAAAACAAAGACAATATGTCTGCAGTATTCAGTGGCGCGCGGTGGGCTGTATATCCGCAGACTAAAAATATTCCGCCATCGGTTTGGCGCCCCCTCCAGTGGCGCCCCTATGTGTCGCATGTTGTGCATACCTTCTTTTTGCTGCTCAGCGGGAGTATCCAGAAATGTTACTGGAACAGTGAAACTTATAACAAAATTACTCGTGTAAAGGGAAAAAAATCAGTGTACTAAAATACTTCTGAAAGTATTTTAAGTTACTTAAGTAAATATAATTTACTACCTCTCAAGTAAAAAGTATTTGGTAAATTGCTACTCAAGTATTGAATAATTGATCACAACATTCAAAAATTAAATGATCAGATGAAACAAAATATAAAATTATGATGAATTTTTGGTATTTTAAAGATCCAAATGAAACCAATTTATATAAATTTGAATATATCAAACTTTCTGCAGTTTGGCCTCCTGTTGTACACCATCCTCCCAGTAGAGGGGGGCAGAGGCTCAGGGTGGCGCTGTGTTGTTCCTGGCATCCCTTTGAACCTCTCTGTTCTTGGTCTGGTGCTGAATTACCGACTGCCGGTTCAGTCTTGATCCAACCTGTTTCCCAGCTCATTAAAGCTGCAGCAGCAGCAGCAGCTGCAGCTGCAGCGCTGCATCAGCTGGGTCGACCCAGTCCCATTCTGCAGCCCCGCAGCTACTGAGCACGCTCAGTTAGTCTCAGCATGCCTAGAAAGGTGGGTCTCTATTGAGAAACACTTCTTGTCAGTCAGCCAAAAGATCAGGCCATTATATCTGAAAAAAACAGGAAAACCTTTTCTGTTATAATTATTGTTGTTATTTTTAATAAAATACTCCAGTGAATAAAGAAAGTATCCTGGCTTCCAGGAGCCTGATGCACCTGATCAACCAGGTAACCTGGAGAAACATCAGGTAATGTTCCTCCTGTCATCATAAATCAAACGTTTATCCGTCAGCACGGCAGCTCAGGTAATTATCATGTCAGCTGATTGGTGGCATGTGTTAATGTTTTTAGACCAGTAAATATGAAAGTGGAACATGATTGTTTGTTTAATTCCCGTCATTCACCCTGCTTTACAGTTTCTCCAAAAATATTTAGGTTCTTTTAAATTGATATTATCTAAGGAGGCAAATGTTTTCCTACTCCTCATGTTAGTGTTTTGTTTTGTTACAGCATCAGATTAAATGTATTTTATTATTTTTTTGAGGAAGACCTTCATAATGTAGTGCAGAATCATAAAGTTGGAGCAGTCATAAATGGACTTTTAAAATATTATGTAAAAAAATAGTGTAAATTTAGCTCCTTTTAATCTGACATCCTTTAAAAAATACGGTAACACTTTATTTGAAGGGGGGTAAATAAGACTGTCATAACACTGTCATAAACATGACATAACACCTGTCATGAACATAAGCACTTTTAATACAAAGTTGACATTATTCAAAATGTCTTTGTTATGACAACTTGACATTAACCAGGAAATCATCACTGATATAAATTTGTTATAAAAGTATTACTGATTGCACTTTAAAAATTAGGTAACTTTATGTTATTAAAGGTAAAGTTTAAACAGTAATGATTTCTTGGTTAATGTCAAGTTGTCATAAAGACATTTTGAATAATGTCAACTTTGTATTAAAAGTGTCATAATTTACCGAATGACGCTTTATGACAACAGTCATAAATATTCATGAAGGCTTATTCATGTTCATGACAGGAGTTATGACATGTTTATGACGGTGTCATGTCAGTCTTATTCACCCCCCTTCAAATAAAGTGTTACCAAAAATGCATCTTGTGCAACCAGCTGCCTTCAGCTAACCAGAATTTGATAATCATCTTTATGCGATGGTGCCTTAGGGCTCATTATAGATTGAAAAAAAACCCCCAAAACACGCAAATATCCGCCAAAAAACTAAGAAATTTTGAGATTAAATTCAGAAATTTTCTAGGAAAAAAAAAATGAAGCTCCAACAGTTTAACATTTGGTAAAAAACAAAAAAACTGTCAAATTTCTGAAATTAATCTCAGAAGTTTTTAAGAAAAACCTTGGAAAGTTTTCAAAAGTCAAAAATGTAAAACTTTTGGAAGTTTTTTCTAGATTTTTTTTGGAAAGAAATTAATCTCAAATCTCTGGAGAATAATCTCAGAGATTTGAGTATTTTGGGCAAAAACTGCTCTGCCTTTTTTTCTAGTGGCAAAACAGGCTTCCATACCTTTCTAGTCACAGCATGATGTTAAATTTAAACCAACTTTAAAACGTGCAGCAGATTCAGGTTTTGTTTCCTGATCCTGAAGATTTGAGCTTCAGTGAAACTCACCTGGATAATGAACCAGGTGTATTCAGCTCCATTCATGTTTCCTGTGTGTCTGTCTTCGACCTTCAGACCTGCTGGGGGGCTGAAGGTCAAACTTGTTAACCCCGGCGTTGAAGAGCCATCATCAGGTTGCAGAGGTGCTCCGTGATCCTGCAGCTTTCATCAGCCCTGCCGTTTCTCCCTCATTAGCGTCGCAGCGCGTTTCCCTCCATTGCGTCTTCCTGTGAAGAGACGCAGCAGAGACGGGGGACAGACGTCCACATGGACCCGTCCTCCAGGTGCCCGAGGCGCTAATGGGCCTGAAAGTGAAGCCTCCGACCTCCAGGCTGCAGGGACTTCCTGTTTGTGGTGCCAACCTGCGACCCCCGCTGACCTCTGACCTGCGGCTCCCTCCACGCGTCGGGGAGACGGCCAGTCACGGCAGAAACGTCCAGAACTCTGCAGCGCGTGTCAGGCTGCTGCAGGGAGGGGTCAGAGGTCAGAGGCTCAGATTTGTTAAAGGTTTACTGGTTAAAGAACAGATTACCTTCAGGGAGCAACGACCCGACCCGACAGAACCGATGCGTCTTTATCAGTCTCACCATCAGAGCTACTGGAATTAGCAGAAAGAAAATATTAAGATATTCATCTTTTTAAAGGTAGAGCATTACAGATCCATTCAATGATTTAGGATATTATTATGTTATTAACTCCATCAACAAGTTTGGATTAATTAGACACAGACCGACATTTTCTCAGGTTAATTTCTGTTATTAGAATTCACATTTTCCTTGTTTTTGTTTTTTCTACTGCTGCTAAAACATTGCAGGTGTTTCTGATGTTTTTATTTCTTTTGTATATTTAAAATGTTTCCCAGTTCATTAGAATTTAAAGTTTATTGATATTTGAGAATGTGTTCTTGCATTATTACCATTATGTTAGAGTCAGTAGTACGATATTACCGTTTATCGCAGTAACTTCTGGGACAATTTATCATCCAACAAAATTTGTTATCATGACAGGCCAACATGTAGCAATAAATATACATTTTTTGGGATAGGAGTGCACCGATTATCGGCGCCAGTTTCCTTAATTCTGTGATGGGCTGATGGTGACATGTGAAGCCAATTTTATCTCCCTCCCTGAAGCTGTAAGCATCAGCCTCTGTCCTCTTCTGCTCTGCAGTGAGAGGTTTTACTGGAGGACCGGCCCACCAGGCCAGAGCTGCACGCTTACCAGCAGTCACTCCACTGTTTCCTGCTCTGACACTTTAATATGTTCAGCAACATTTTAGCCAAAAAAAGGTATCAGTCAAAATTGGAATCAGCAGGTCAGGCTGATCGGAAAACTGCAATAGTTGCAGCCTAGTTGGCAATATTAATATTAATATTGGATATCGATATCGGCCCGCATTTTCAGATCGGTGCATTTCTAGGGAAGCTGAAAGAACAGCTGTTCGTTTTTTATGTTGATGGATTGGAGGAATCCATCAGCACTTTTTGAAAAGAAATGACGATAAAAAGATTTTTGAAGGGTTTTTTAGACATCATTTAGTTTAAAATGTTACATTTGAATAATTTTATTCCTCCTGATGTTCATCTGATCTGAAATCTGCCTCCGTTTCCCAGGCGACCCGTCCAGACCGGCGCAGGAGAATCTGGAGGTGAGTGATTGGCTCCCTGCAGCTCCAGGTCCAAACATCACCTTCAAAGCCCGCTGGTCCTGACTCGCAGTCCGGCTCGGTCCGGCTCGGCCCGTTAGAAAACATGCAGCAGACGCCGCGCATTCCTGAGCCCATTCCACAAAGCACAAGAACTTCCTTGAATTCTTCGACCCCCGGCGACGGAGCCAGGGCACATCCTGTTGTCCTCGCGCCGCTTCCTGCAACGCGCGACTCCATCTGCCACGCTGGTTGCCACGGCGACGGGGACACAGTGCGGCGGTACCGGCAGAGCGGCCCGCTTGGCTCGGGTCTGGATGTTCCTGTCGTCGTTTTGCAGGCTGCTGCTAATCAGAGGGAGATTCAAGTGTTTGGGTTCAGAACCTGTTTACTGGACAGAACCAAGTTCATACCGGGTCAGAACCAGAACTCTGCTAAAGTATCAACACCCTGTCACAACTTTCAGGGTTCATTGGGATCAAATCTGAGAAAAACACATGGGAGGAAAATGTTGCATAACTTTATAGATTTGTTCACAGATAAAAATCTGAAAAGTGTGGCATGCATCTGCACTCAAACATCTTTACTCTAAACCATCACATGAGAGGCTAATGGACCCAAATCCAATTTGTATTTGTCTGATTTTTAATCTTTTGCCTAAATTTGACTTTTTCACAACATGGTTCTAAAATCCAATCCGGCATTTATTACTTCCGTAAACATCAGCGTCGCTTTGGGCCGTGGACCGTTCACACAGACATACTTTATTGTGGACATATTTTAAAGTGTAAGTCATAGTTTTGTGTTGATTAAAACTGAAAGTCTCCCTGCGCATTACGGACCTCCAGTGGTGAACCAGCCTGTTGAATCACATTCTCTCTGACCCGTCCCTTTAAGAAAACTTATAATTAGAGGCATAATTTATTTTGACCCAAAGCAAAATGAAGTAAATAAATCTCTCAGCTGTGATGAACTTTGACCCCACTGACTCTCTGTCTCCTGCAGTGTGATCATCCTGCACCCTTTCACCTCTGCACTCTGACACAGCGTGGGAATCCATGCAACGCTTCACAAGGTAAAACATGTTGGCGGTTTTTTAGCTCTCCGTTGAAGTGATGCCCTGCTGCGTCCCAGCTGCACAAAGGAGCGTTACCACAGATCCTTCCTCTCAGCAGCTGGTCCAAACAAACCAGAACAAAAATCCCACAACTCTGAACCGGAAATGATCCACGCCACTGAGCCGCCATCTTGGTAGGCAAGCGCAGTATAAACTCTAGTTAAAATGGCTTTGAGACCAACAGAAAGAAAATGTGTTGACATTATTGACCAATGTGCAAAGTAAATATTTGTCAACAAAATGGCTGCTGTTGGGATCGACCCATATGAGATGGATTATGAAACGTGTCAGACGGTGTGGACAAGCTGATTATGATGTAGTTAACTAGTGAATATGAAGAGTTTATCCACCATGGAGGAGCTTCACCTGAAATCCATGAATACATACAATCAGTATGTAAAGGACCAGTAATTACTACAGTATAGTTGTAATGTACTGATATTGTTTATAAGTTAGGAATGAGGCGAGAGATGGTTCTAAGTTTGTGGTTTGTTTATTGTTGTCATAGCAACTTCATACCAACTGCCTACCAAGATGGCTGTCGGACACAAAGTTCCCAGTGTGACGTCACATGAGAACTGTTTGTGTTTCCGTCTCTGCTGGTATTTACTTTAAATAGTCTTTTTTATGCACAAATATAAACATCTACTGCATTTTATTAAATCTTCCCTCTCAGCTGCACGTTTCTTTTAACAGATTTCACCATTTTGTGTTTTTAGTATTTTTGTTGTAAATTTGCTCTTACTGTGCAGTCTCCTGATTTTATGTTAGTTTGAATCTCAATGCTTCCGTCTTTCTTCAGCTTGTTGGTACCTGAATTTCCCTCTAAACAATATTGAATTTATTCTAAAACTGACGCAGCAGCTGACTAACATTATTATGGACATATTTACCTGCTGCCTCCGGAGGAAACTAAACGATATGCATTGTTTATTGATGGTCCATATTAATGGAGGCTTTCTCCCCTGATGGGACGGCCATCTTGACGTTCCAGTGAATCAACGCTAATGTCGTAGTGAGGGTGACCTTTGCTTTGTGTTTAAATGTGACTTGTGTTGCGTATTTTGCAGGGAAAGCTCATTTGGATTGTTGTAGTTTTTATTTTGAGCTCCTGCACCAGTAAACGTCTCTGCTTATAACCCGTCGTGTTGCGGTTCCACCAGTAAAGTTTGAGGTTTTGTGCTGGAACAACTCAGACCTCCCAGGAAATGTTTGTTGTGATGCTGGGCTGAAAACACTCAGCTAAAGCCCTGAGGAACTCCCTGGAGATTTCCCCTCCAGCAGAGAGAGAAAGCTTGTAATCGCTGCTCCCTGTTTGTTGTACAACAACATTCCTGCAGTGGCTCAGCGTTCATCCGTCGGCTTCGGACAAACTTTCACTTTGGGGAAACGGGGAAGGAAAGCGGCGGCTCGCCTGGGAGGAAGGCGTTCGCTGCTGCTTCCTGTTTCGCTGCGTCTCTCCAGGAAATCAGGAAGTGCAGCGACTTGTAGAGATGCCGATCAGCTTAACGAGTCGTTTCCTCCTGAAACACTCGGTTCCTTCCCGTCATGGGAGTCGAAGCTGCAGAGGAGGAGGCAGAGACTCGTTTGGGGCTCGAGTCCCATAAACAGTGATTCAGACTCGAGTCGGACTCGCAGTTTAAGAAAAGTTTAAAACTTGTGAACAAACTTTTATTTTTAATGCAGCATCTCTGCACCTCGCTCTGCTGCTGCTCTTCAGGTTCTGATGGTTTAGTTTCCCGCCTGCAGCTACAGGCTCATTTTTCTGCTAATGTGGCTAAAACAGATGTAAATGATCTAAATTCATTTGTCCTTTGCACGCTAACTATTGGTTCATTTTATTTGACTTCAGATGTGACTTTAATTTGAAACCAAACAGTTGTGAACATCTGTGGGGGGAGAAATGCTTGCAGAGTTGAGCAGAACGTTTTTACAGCTGGCGGTGGCTGTGATGTTTTCATCTTCATAATGTTTGTCACGTTTTCGTCCTTTTTCATCACGTTTTCAACTGTCCGTCATGTTTCCGTCATGCTCTCGCCTCCGCCGGTAAACACTGGGACTCATGTTTCCTCCGACCTGCTGAAGTTCAGACCCAAACCGTTATTCCTCAGGTTTGTTTGTTTCGTGACTCTTCCCACTTGGAGATTGAGCCCAGATCTTCTCACGCTGCGCAGATTTCACGCCGTTTGGCTGAAGCGTATCAGATGGCACGCCGGATGCCTCGGCCTGTCAGGGTGTGGTAATCCTCGAGTTTTCTAGAGATCAGGTCGTTATCTGACAGAACCCCTACACGACCGATCCCCAAACACACAAACAACGCTGCACCAGGAATGCTCAGGTGTCCTCCCTTACGCTCTCCAGGCCCAAACATCTCCGTAAACTCGACCCGTTTGAGCCACTTTGGAACAATTTAGGGAGGGACAATCACAGGAAGTCATGTCTTATCTCAGAGGAGCAGTGGATCGACTCGGTCTTCTCAAACCAAACAACTTGTCCAAACCTGAGCAGAAAACAGACCGTTTGGTTTCTTTCTAATCGTATCTCTGGGGTGTTTTGTTCAGATCATTGCAGCATAAACCCGACTGATGCTGCGTTTTGTCTTTTTGGTGTAACGATCTAATCTGTTTGATTTATATCTTCATGATTCTGATTGAGCAGCTTTTTGTTGCTGAAAATGTTGCAGATAAAAAAACAGCAGCTTCTGAAATTATTGCATTTGATTGGGAATTTATGTGGGTTTTATCATTTTTACGCTTAGAGATCAGATTTTATCTAATCACACAAATCTCCACATTGCTACATATTGTTTTAGATTAACGGGTTCATCAGAATCTGTCCGATGCTCATTTGAGGTTTCAAACCAACACTATATTTGTAACTCTTCATCCCTACCACATCTGCAGAACTGATTTTAAAGGTTTGTTTTGGTCTGGACCTACAACTTTGGGTCAGAATATTATGACAAAATACAGCTGAGCAGTTTTGTTTTTATTTAATTTTGTAATTTTTTAAATGTAACTTGCGTGTCAAATTTTTAGATTATGGTATTTTGGCACTGTTGGCATTCCGTATTTGTGGCGGCGTTATGAGGCTCTAGTAAAAACCTTTTGGATGAATAAATGATCTGGATGTTTTTCTAAATCTGAATGTTTTCTTTAAATAATTTTGAGTTTTCATTGATGAATGTGTTTGAGTTTTTGTGGATCACTTCCTTTCTTTCACAGCGGTTTTGTTAGCAAACTTTCAGAAAGTCTTGTAAATATTTGATATTTTGAAATGGGAAATGGATTTTTGGAGCCTGAATCTCTCGGTCTGTAAGAACCGTAAGTAACGAGGCGTCCGGCCCAGTTTGAAGCTGCCATGGTAACCGTTTTCTGATCCTTCAGAAAATCAGACGCTGCCTGTTTTCTGCTCAACTTCACTTTCATTTCAGGTAGATTCTGCCAGCTAGCTTCAGATGCTAATGGCGCGTTTCACTTACTACGTTTCTACTTTGGCCTCTCCGTCCGACTCTACTCCATATATAAAGTTAACTTTGTTGTTTTCTGCAGCCTCAGGTCTTATTTTATTCGTTTTTCTCGACTGATTTATCGCTGAGTGTCCTGCGAGCCGTTGAGCAGAAAAGGCTCCCAGCCCTCGGTGACTCAGGAGCGGCAGCAGCAGGAACAGGGAGTGTTTTGTTGTGAAAACCATTTGGCCCATGGCAACATTATTTTCTGTTCTTCTTGCAGCGCCAGACCGAATCAGAAATACGGTAGCTCTCAGATCAAACCTGTCCGCCCGCCGTAACAACCTGCTGAACTTCCTCGTCCTTTCTGGGGAGGTTCCAGCTCAGCCTGGCTCACAGGCAAACAATTACACAGATGTTTGTTTTTAAATATCACAGAGGAACCAAGTTCCAGGAATAATACTTGGTTTGAAGCAAATTATTTGAGGTGAAGCTGTTCCTCCTAGCTGGATCTGAACTCAGCTGCTCCTCATGTGGAGCGGAAAGAAAGCACCTGAAGCTCAGGCGTCCAGTCAAAGCCCGCCTGATGCTTCAGCGGCTTCGCTCTGCAGTCAACAGATGTCATGAAAGACGTTTTGAAGGTCACATGCTGCTCGGTGTTCCCAGGAAATCTGTGTCCAGGCTGCACTGCTGAGCTCAGGTCTGCTTTTACCAGCAGCAGGACTCAATTTAATTAAGTTAATAAAACGATCTCCGTCCAGGTAGAGCAGACATTACTGTGAAATAATGATCAGCACTTTAATTTGACCTGCAGTGTTGAAATCAGGTCAGTTTTGGGTTTTTTGTTTTATTTTGTTGTGACTTTTTGTCTAATTCAGTTGGTTTTGTTTAGTTTTTAGAGCGTTTGTTCGGTTTTATTAGATAAATATAGTTTAATTTTTGTTTTTATTAGTAGTTTAGTTTTTCATACTGTGGTTAATTTTTAGGTGCAGAATTGAAACGAAGGATTCGTCGATTGGGTAATGAAGAGACCATCTTTAATGAGAAGTTTTCAGTTGTTGAACAACCAGCTGGTTCATCACAACTTTTCTGCCGCCAGCCGGAGAATGAAACGCCGTAATTTGCCGACGTAAACCGCTTGTGTGGAGAAAAAACCAATTTCACATCAGTTCGAAAAGCAAACAGGATATTTGTATAATTTCAGTTTGTTTTTTAGTTAGTTTTATAGATGCACAATATAATCGCAGTTATAGTTTTACTCATTTCAGGTAAAGAAAATGTTTTCACCATTTCAGTTTTTTAGTTTTTGTTGACTAATAGTTTTAGTCTCAGTAAAAGTCAATGAGTGTTAAACCGATTCAGACCGAAACAAACTGCAGTTCCCTTACATGCTGATGACGACGGTTTGTACATGGGATGTAGATTTATACGTGCGGTTTTTGAACTCTTTACTTTCTGCTTTGGTCCAATCCGTCGTTCCAGAAAGCTTCTGCTTCTTTATATACAGCTTAGCAGAATTAAGCAGAGAATTGGTGAAGAAGCTTCGTCTTTGGTGAGAACATCAAACAGCCGTTCTTCACCGTGAAACGATTCTCATGCCAGGTTTGCACAATCCTACCATCACTGAGCCTCGTTTAGTCTCAACTTGTTTCCCTGCTGCTATCAGAGGAGCAATTATCCCTCATTTAACACGTATGTTGCAAACCCACTTAGCAGCAGCATCCATCTGTGATTTATAGTCAGACCTGCAGTTCCATGTCTCCTCTGCTTCATCTCTTATCCACACAAATCTCCGATTTAGCTGAGATTCTATTTTAATGAATGTTTACCGTCAGATTCCTGTAATTTCCAGATAAACTGCTGTATCCTCCTTTTCTCTGCCGCTGGTTTGTTCCGCCTCCATCATGAGGAGTTTTGTGTTCTGGAGGCTGTATCTCTGTTTGAACTGATTAATCTAAGTTTGGGATGATTGTGAAGCCTTGAGACGTAGCTTGGATCAAAACCGCAGGTTTGTTTCTCCCAGTTTACCCTCCAGAGGAACCAGTCCATTTCACTGTGGTGTCTACATTCCTGCTTTTGTTGTTCACAAAACAAGACATAAAGTGTAGAGCAAATCTTTATCGTAATTACATAACTGGAAACATGGGAGGAAGGAAGGTCTGCCGATCGGGCCTCTCTGCTCGCTGATGATAAAAACTGATTCTCCTGTTTGTTTCTGAAATATGGGTTAGGTTTTTCCAAATATTTTCCTTCAGAGCATCCAGCAGCCAAGACATTCACTGAAGGCTGTTCTAGATCTGGGATGGACAACATGAGGTCCGAGGGCTGGAGGAGGTCCCTGGATTGTCCCCATCTGGTCCTCGATGCCCTCAAATAAATTGAGAAAACAGCTTTTAATCAACAAGTCCAGATAAAAACCAAAATAAAGCACACTGAGAGTGATCACCTCTTCATTGTAGTTCCTGCTAGTGGTTTGGAAGGGAACATTTTGGTACATGAGGGATTTTAACGTGTTTGAGAGCTGGACAAGGGGGCCAGAGCATCTCCTAAACCGAGTTCTACCCGACTCGTTTGGATCCGTTCAGGGGAGGTTCAGTACCTGGATGGACATGAAGGTGGCACCAGACAACCAGACTGCTGATTGGCTTGATGCCGGTTCTGATAGAAAGTTAGCAGAACCAGCATCTTGGATGGTGGCTCTGGGGCCGTAAAAACTTATTTCCCCCTCACAGATTTCTTGTTTTTCCATTTTCAGATCATTAAACTCGATGGTGTGTATTCTTCTACCAGCGCTAGGAGCCAAGCTAATTTTCATTTTAGCTGTTGCTAACATTGAAAATGTTTAGTGCACTTAGCTTCCCCTAAATTAATTTACTTGGCTGTTTTGTAAACTTTCAGTTGATTACAGTTTGACATCTGTGATGGTTTTGATTTTGGACTGTTAAGAATTCAAGTAATTAAAAGTTTATATTCTTGCTTTTATTTTGAAGTGGATGAAGACTGTTTACGCATCACTTCCATGTAAATTATGTATGCGTGTATGTAAATTATAATGTCAACATTATCTTGGTGCTCGAGGGATGTGGCTTTTCAGGGGCAGTTAAAGTTAGCGCTCGTGAATTAGCTTCCGCTAAATATCATGTTGGTGTTTCACTTCAATATTAGCTTCGGCTAAATACCGTGATTGCATTGCGCTTTAGCATTAGCTCCCACATAATATTTTGGTGTAGTGATTTAGCATTAGCTTCTGCTAAATTCAATGTTGGTGTAGCACCTTAGCATTAGCGGAGCTAATGTTTATGATTAGCACTTTAGGTTTAGCATAGCTAACATTTTAGTTATTGGGGAACATCAAAGAATGTTAAAATGAGATGAGGCGCCTTAAAAAAGTATTTTTAAATCAGAAATATTTTCTGTGTTTGGCCTTTTATTTTCTTCTTAAATGATATAAAAATCTGAGACCTGTCATATTGACTGATTATAATTTACACCCGTACCCGGTGCAGAGGCGCAGACACTTTAGACTTTATGCACAGAGTAAATCGCAGAGGAGCTAAAACATTCATTATAAAAAATCCTGTCTGAATATCATCTCTGACTCGAACACTGAATGAATCTTGCTAACAGCGTTTGGCTGAAGTGGTGATTTTAATAATCCTACAGCACAAACGGAGCAAAGAAAACTAGAGGGAATGCTGATCTATTTATAGTCTGAATAGAGGAGTAGGCAGCTGGAAAGGTGCAGACTTTAATTGGACGGTAATAACCGCAGCGCGCTGCACGTTAAATGCGAACGTGGCTTCGCCCCACTCCGCTCCCATCAGTCACACATCTCAGAAGAATTGCACCTGATTCACCCTGCAGTCGCAACAAGCGACAAAATGGAGCCGGAAGACATTAAACAATAAAAACTCCGCTTAAGCAGTAGAAGCCTAATTAAAGTAACGTCTGGGTAAATTCAGCCTCAAGCCTCTAATTAAAGTTAATCAGTCAGTTTGGACACAGTGTCTCTTTGCTTGGTCCGGGCCGGGTTGGACTTTTTAGGGCCGATCTGAACTCTAGTTCAGATTTCTTCTCCAGATGCGAACCGGTAGGCTGAGCAGCCGTTTATAATTCAGCTGGAGTCGTTTTCGTTGTTTCATGTGAGGTTATTGGACCACAGTCGGTGGTTTTAGTCACTGCAGAGAAAAGGTTAGACGTGTTCATCTGCCTGATGGGTGATGGGACCCGGATTCTCTGTTCAGCTTGTTGGAAATTAATTAAATTGCATGACAGAATAAATTCAACTGAGAATTTAAAAATTGACGGGTAGAAAGAACTTTTTTGACGCCGTCAGTCAAAATGATGGACAACAAAAAGTCTAGCTCTGCTGCCAATAGGTGTTTCTGATGACCAATAATCAGTGTTTTATCTCGGTGGAGGAACTGTGTCCCGCTCTGCTCTGCAGAACTGATTTAACTGAAACCAGGCTTCTGCTGCTGAGGAGAATCAGCAATGCAGCTGGAAGTTCAGGACAGTAACTGGACTTTGGCGTCTCTAATCCAATTAAACTTGGATAAATACGTCTAGTGATTTGAAAGAAAGTGACTGAAATCCTGTTTTTATGCCCGAGAATAAATTTGTTCAATCGAGACACCCAAAAATGTGAAACCCATTTAAAATTTTTTTTGCACTTTGCTGTATTAAAAGAAAGCTTTTAGTACAGCAAAGTGCAAAATTCCTTACAAGTTTTGGATTTGCAATGAAGAACATCTCCTTCCCACCATAAAACATGCACACTTTATTTTTTTATGCATTTTAATTATCACTTGATTTTGGCCCACATGACGAACGTTTGGACACCCCTGCTGCAGGTCAGACGTCCTTTAACCCTGGAAATGTTCTGCAGGTGACAGAAGGCCGACTTTCTAACTGTCTTTATGTGTCTCTGAAGGCTGAAACCCAGATTTGAGCCTGATCTCTGGTCTCTAGCTGTAATGACTGACGCTGTGCGTTGACATGGCTCATCCCTTTTGGGTCTGTGAAGCATCAGCATTCCATCGGCGCCTTTACCTTTTCCATTACCTCACAGCCTTCTGGGGATAAAAATAGGACAAATTCCTGCCGATTATTGAGACAAATATTCCTCATCAAGGTGTCGGCGTCAGTTTTGACGCTGTCTGGGCCGCCGGTGTCGGTCGGGACGCGTCGCATTCCAGGCTCTGCATTGTCCTGAGCGGCAGAATGTTTCCAGCCTTATTCACGGCCGGCGCGCGCGCGGAGGCCTGGGGCCCTCATTCAGCGGGGCTCTTATCTGCAGCGCCGCAGGGGCCGCTGAGCGGTTCCTGTTATTGCAGCTCCGCGCTGCCGCTCCTTCCCGCCGCCTCGGCATTCAGATGGCACAGAATAAGGATTGTTTGTTATTACAATGCCAGTCCGCAGTGGCTTTAGCGTGCGTTGTTTTGACTCTGAGAACAATCAAACTTTCCAATAAAAGAGCCGGTGCTGCTAACGCCTCCCCCGCTGTTTATTTACGGCAGCATCAGATCCTCAGTCTGCACTGGGACAGGAAGCACCTCCACCATCACTCTGCACCAAAACATGTTGACCTGCTGCTCGATTATGTAAGCCTGTTTGAAGTATGCGTGCAGATAACGATTATTTTAGTCATTTATTCATTATTCTGATGATTAATCTGATTAAAAATGTTGATATTCTGCAGATTTTTTAAAAATTTATTTTATACAATATTAGAAATGCATTAAAAGATGCAAAAACAAAAATTCTTTAATCAAAAAATATTTTATTACCTAGAATGCAATAACATCATTTCTTAAACTCTAGATTATTTATCTGCTGGACTAAACATGAAACGGATCAAAGCTGATCTGTGATTATTTATCAGATTAACTGATCAATAATTGGATGCAGAAGGTGTTTAATGTTGTGTTGTCTCTTATTGAGAGATGTTGTATTTTTTGGGCATTGTGTATTTATTGGTTTATTTATTGCCCACAATGGAACATGGCAGTGGTAGCATCATGCTGTGGGTCTGTTTCAGTGCCAGTGGCACTGGTGCATTGCACAAAGTACAAAAGAGGAAGACCAGCTATGAATTCTTCACCTCAAATCAACAGCTAGAAGATCGAAACAAACCCAACCAACGTAGCATAACACCAGGCTTCCTGGATTTTCCAAAACTCCGACCCTAAGCTGATTGGAAATCCATGGCTGCTGTTAAATTTGACTTATTGTGTTTCCCTGAACCAAATGTGCTGGAGCTCAGCTTTGGTTGCTAGGTAACGGAGCTGGGCTTCGCTGGGGTTGCCAGGTAATGTTGGAGTGCAAGTTGAATGCAACCCAACAACTCTGAGGGTTTTGAAATGGCTAGTTTTCCAGACAAAATGGAAACTGGTGACTGCTAAGTAACTGGCTGGGTGTTTTTATTTTTATTTAATTTTTTTATGCTTGGTCTGAGTTTAGAAGCAGTTTAGACCCAAATGGAAGCATAAAAACTTGCAGAATTTTGCATAATAGGTTTCCTTTAAAGTCGGGTCTGAAGAGCTGAACGGATGCTTTTCAGTGAAACTGTTGGTGAAAAACTCGATGGGGACCGAGAAGAAGAATCGTTCCCTTCAACAGGAGATTAAAGTCTTTAAAGACGTCTCTGTAGCTGCAGCCAGTCAGCCGTTACTGATCCGGTTCTAGTCTGGATCTGATCACGCTGGGATGGGCCGCAGGTAGCTGTCAGCCTTTTGTTAGGGAAAGATGAGAAACAAAAGCTGTGAAGGTAAATGGTCTGAGATGGAAAACTACTTCTCCGCTGGTGACTCTGAAAGCTTCCCAGCCTTCCTCCCTGGACTTTCCATCCTGCAGAAACACAGCGCTGAGTGGGGTGTGTGTGTGTGTGTGTGTGTGTGTGTGGTGGACGGTGGAAATGGTGGGAGTCTCTCCTTTCAAAGGGTGGCCCAAGAACAAAACAGGAAACCATCCCTTGTTTTGGCTCGTGGTCGCTACAAGTGTCAGGAATTCAGAGGCGGTGAATTCACATGCTGAGGTTGGCGGCGCGCAGGTCAGAGCATGCACGCACAAACACAAACACGTCCGCGCATCCATTCACCCGCTGCGGCGGGAATGTCTGGCATGCTCCGATAAGCAGAGACACGACGACTGTGAACCCGCCGTGGATGTTATGAAGAACGGTCCGCCAACAGACTAAATACTCAGAGATGCTGCCCTGACCTTGGTCCAATCAGGACTCGTGTTGTATGTGGGTCACAGTTCTGCTGATTCTTTTGGGTAAAAAGCGCAGAAAGCATCTCGACCTCCTTCATAAACAGGAGTTTATCTGACACGTCTTAAATCCTCCCTGTTTGGATTAAATAATGTCAGGAGAACCGGTTCTGGTGTTGCTGTGGGCCCAGTTGGTCCAGTTCGTGGCATCGCCCTGCTGCACTAACAGACACCCATTACACTGCAAAACACAAAATCTAACCAAGTCATTTTGATTTAGTTTCCAGTGCAAATTTTTCTGCTCTCTCCGCCGTGATGAGCAGCATCAGCCGCTGCGGCTCCTCTCATATTAAAGCGTTTCGTGTTTCCTGTTGTGGGAACCGGTCCAGAACCACGGCGGCAGCAGAACCTTCAGGCCGTTCGGGTCTGTGAGTCCTGGATACGATCCTGGATCGAAACGCTGTAAATTCTTCACCATCTCCTGTTTCTAGCTTCAAAACGATAAAACGGCTCATTTTGTTCTGCTGCCTTGCGGATCAGAACCGCTGACCCAGCTCTGTGCTGGTCTTTATGGTTAAACATGAACCGTGTGTGTCTGATTGTTTGTTTGGTTTTTTGCTGAAAAACTAGTGCCTATTTTAATGCAGTTATGAATTGTCAAACACTTTGGGTTGTTGCTGAAAATGTGCCATTTAAATAAAATCCTCATCTAATAAAACATATTTGTTGTAAATGTTATATTTTTGTAAAAGTGTGCCACGTGTTGGACGGATGGTCTGAACTCTGACAAAAGGAAAACCGGTTCCTTTGTTTCTGCTCACATTTCTCTCATTACGCTCGGCGCGCTCTGCTGACACGAACACGTTGTCACTCAGGTTCAATAGCATTGACCTCTGACCCCTGGAGAAGTGCTTCCAGGTGGAACCTCTCCGGTCTGGGTCCGGCTCAGAGCTCAGACCTCCTGCAGCTTCGCTCAGACATCCCGACACAAAACAAACCAGGGACTCCGGAGCGGGCCGGAACCACCTGGAGCGGGCCGGTTCCGGCGGGTTCTGGTCCAACGCGCTGATGGGGTCCGGATGAACATGGTTTTGGTTGAAAATCAGAAGGACAAACTGAAACTGGGTCAAATTGTGTATTTGCAGAAATACAACAAAACTAACTGTTTAGCAAGATATAAGGACTTTTTTAAAGTTGGTTCCTTAATATTAATAGAAAGTTTGAGTTTATTGGGAGATTATCCCGCTGATAGCTGACATTTTCCCATATTATAGTTTAGTTAAATGTTCAGTTAAAACAAGTCCATATTTCTTCCTGAAAAGTTACTTCTAAGTTAGTTTTGTCTTAGTTCAGTGATGCTAAGATATCTGCACTGAAAACGACCTAAAATAAAACGCTGGAATGGACCTGCAGGTCTGATGGGTTCTCAGCTGAGATCTTCTCTCCTAACGAGGCGGCGGGTCGAATCTCCGCGCTGCAGATGACGGAGCATCGTTAGGAAAATCTGCTCCATGTGTCGGAGGAATGCAAGCAGAACAAAGACTCAGGGTTGTTGCATTAGTGAAAGAAATTGTTGAGTTTTTTCCCCCCAGCAGAACCTCAGGAATGCTGGTGTGTGAGCCGAGAGGTCGCCCTCCATGATCGGAGGGAATGTTTTCCTATAATCCTTCTCCAGGTGCCTGGGAGACAGTTAGCTGTACATGTAATGACTTCAGAGGATTATTATTATTTCATGAGGATGAGTCAGGCAGCCCTGGGATGAATTATGAAACACTAAGATGATAAGTGGGACAATTTGAGCCAGGCGTGTCCGAAACCTGCTGACTTTTAAAGGTGTGCAGATTTGGTCCAGCGGAACAGGAAGTTGATTTTATTTTATTTTTAATTAGTTTTATTTAATCTAAGTGAACACAAAGTATTTGTCTTTTAAAATGTACCTTTAACTTTGCAAACCTGCAAATTTCAGTCCTACAGAAATGAGTTTATTGAAAAAATTCCAAGTTAATTTTACTGTTGAGCCGAATAACAGAACAAAGCAATTTGGGTTTAGACTAAATATGTGTAAAATATCCTGAAAGAGTCAAACAGGAGGCTCTGATTTCACCTGAAAGCAGAAAACATGACGATGTTTGCTGAGGAAGAGGATGCTGCTCTTCCTCAGCAGCATCTGAGGGGTTCTGTCTGTCGGTTCTGTCTGGTGCCGACAGACAGAACCCAGCTGGACCCTCTCCGACCAGCCGCATCATGTCTCCACTCGCTGTTGTCCTGGTTCAAGAACAGCTTTTATTTCCTATTTGAAGTCCATCGTTCATCATTATTCACAAACCTCTGGAGAGAGAGTCACATGGGATTCAGCCGAAGGTCAGAGGTCACAAAAATGATCTAAACCCCAAGGCTCAGACTCTACAGGCCTCAGTTAGCAGGTTAAAGCCAGCTGGTTAGTTAGCGAGCTAACCAACGCCAGCTGGGCTAACCCTAAAACACTCATCATAAATACGTTCACTAACTCTGAACTTCTAAAGCAACAGGATATTTAGCAGAAGCTAATGCTAAATATCAGTCTGTTTCAATGAGACGTGCTACAACACAGTATGTCGCCCTCAACAGGATCAGATCTGTTATTACACACGTTGGTTTACGCTTCAGGAAATTATTCTTTCATTCATAGTTTCAATTTTATAGTTGTTGGGTATTACTAACTCTGTTACTGATTTAACTCTGGGCCTGATATTGGCTCCAGTGGCCTATGCTAAAGCGCTAAACCAACATGGTGTTTAACTGAAGCTAATGCTAACTTCAACCATGTAAATTAGCACTTTAGAAGTTGCTAAGAGTTTTCAGAGTTAGCAAAACATGCTAAGTCCTTATCTAGCTCCTGTGTTAGCGACCACCAAAGCCTTCTACAGGTAAGTATGAGTCCATCTATTTGACACCTGGGTCCAAACTGGGTCATCATCAGAACACAGAACCTGAGCAGAGCAACAGAAATGCTGGAAAGAAATTAATTAGAATGGCCTAGTCAAAGTCCAGACGTCATTAAAATGCAGAACATATCTGCAAACTTTAATGAACTGAAGCAGCTTTGTGAAAAGATCCTGATGTGATTCCTTTGAAGTTATTAGTCATCTCTGCGCCCTTTGAACTTCGCTAAGGCCTGTGACCTCTGACCCCTTGCTGACCCCCTGAGCCCTCCATGAGAAGAAGCCGTCGCTTGACGCCTGCAGCCTTCTCCGCGGTTCGGCAGCAGCACAAGTTTATGGCGCTCCTGTTGTTCCGCTGCGTCTTTCATGGTTTAATCAGCCTGCCGGGGGTCTGACCTCTGACCCCTGGGTTCACCTCTGACCAGGATCCTGTTGCCAGGCGCTCTCTAAGTGACAGGTCAGGAATTAGAAGGTGCTAGTTTTACAAACTAGAGGTAACAGCAGAGCTTTGCCAAGATATTTCATGCTCAGTGAGGCTTCCCCACAGCCCATTACATCAGAGGGGGGACTGGGAGGGGGGACTGGGAGGACTGGGGGCTGAGGAGGCTGCCAGTGAAACCAGCATCAGATGAGGAATGTGGATAACTCTGTTTGTAAATGAAAGATGATGCAGAACCAGAGCGAAGCCGCGTGTTCAGATGTTTTATTGCTCGGAGTCATGAAGGCAGGAAAGATCCTCAGGGTGTAAAAACTTTCTGTAAAAACATCACAAAACACGGCGCCAATACTTTTATTCAAACTAAAAAACTTTGCAGCTGTTTCTCATAAAAATCTCTAAACATTAATAGCTCAAGGTGAACCAGAACAACAGCAACATTTAAGCTAATTCTGATGCTACGGTGCAAAAACGGTATATTTTGGTTATTTTCTTCCATGGAGCCATCTCAAGAACTGGTCCTGATCAGTTTGCCAAGGTTGGGATAAGAAACTCCAACCAGGTGGGTTTTAGTCTTGATTTAAAGGAACTCAGTGTTTCAGCTGTTTTGCAGTTTTCTGGAGGTTCGTTCTGGATTTTTGGAGGTCTTGGATCAGCATTCAGCTGGTTCTGGGGATGCAGATCTTTAATGTATTGTGGTGCTAAACCATTCAGTGATTTCTAAACTATCAGCACTAGTTGAAAGTCTGTTCTCTCTGTGAAGGACCGTAGAACTGGGTGTTGTGCTCCGTCTTCCTGGTTTTAGTCAGAACACCAGCAGCAGCGTTCTGGATCAGCTGCAGCTGGAGGATTTTTTAGGCAGACCTGAGAAGACACTGTTGCAGTAATCAATGCGACTAAAGATGTTTGAGTTGCAGAAACATTAGTCCTTTAAACCTGGAAATGTTTTTCAGGTGACAGAAGACCGACTTTGCAACTGTTTCTGTGGCTCTGAAGGTCCAAACCCAGATTTCAGCTGATCTCTGGTTTCCAGCTGTAATAACTGACTTTAGGTCGTTCCTTTTTGTGAGTGACTGAAATCAACTGCGTGTTATAAATCCTGACTTGTTTTGATGTTATTTTGTAATCAGATGAAGTTGTGAAAACGAGGCAGAGTTTTTCAGTGTTCCCCGTCCTGCAGCAGGAACAGCCTGTCAGATTCGTGCTGCGGTGGAAACGCTGCGTGTTCCCTCTCCTGCTCGGTGGTTTCTAACAAACAAAGTGATGTTGGAGGCGCAGCCCTTCACACCTTCTGCAGGTGAACTGCTGGGAACAAACCCTGCATTAGCTGCCATTCAGCAAACCAAATGAGCCAGAATGAGTAAAGCTCGGGGAATTAAATGCGTGCAGCGTTCTGGATTAGCTGCGACTTTAAGGTATTTTCTGTGTCAGTAAAAGTCGGATCATTGGGAGCTCAGATCGGCACGAATGGAATGATTCCTGCAGCGCCGATGTTTACTCTAAAGTGTTTTTCCAGGGTGTGTTTGGATTGAGACTCGCTTCAGGGTAACAGTTTCATCCGATACTATCGGCATCCTCTGGCGTTACTGCGGGTTTATCTGCACATCAGGTGAGACTTTACCCACAATTCACTGCAAGGTGTTGATAGCATCACCGAGGTGTTGAAATGCAACCAGCATTGAGGGTCAGTCGAAAAGAAACAAACAGCTCAGAATCACCAAGCTGAAAACACTCAGCAGCCATTTTTATTCTAATTAAAAATGCTTATTTTACACATGAAATGTTAACATAAAACAAAGTAGAAAAGAACAACTTATTGAACTTCCTCAGATATTTTCGTCTTAAAAGAAAAATGTATGGGTTTCTAACTTTTTGTTTTATATTTTGTTGTGTGAAAAATGTTTTTAGTGTCGATCTCAGCAACAGAAATGAGAACAGTAAACTCCTTTCCATCTCTAGTCAAGTTTAATCACTGGGTGCCAGAGTCTGCTGAGTAATCAGTTCCCGGATGTTTGCAGCACAACTTCAGTGAAACTAAAATCCAAGTAATAAACGTGGCTAATAAAGGAAACAAGACTTTGTGTTTTACTGACCATTTAAGAAGATCTTAAAACAAACAGAAAACTTTCATCTGCATCAAATCCATCAGCTGGAGGTTTGAATCTTAAACTGCAGCCATGCTGCATATCTGAAATATTCCAAAGGAAATGAATATTAGGAGGATAAATAAAAGATGTAGCATGTATGCCAGCTGACATGCTATTGGCTGGCATTTGGAAAGCAGCCAATCCAGGAGCGTCACTCGTTTTCCTTGGTGCTGATTGGCTGATCCCTGATGATGTTAGCATGTGTGTTAGCGCTGAGACGGTTTCCACTGGCGTATCGAAGCATTTTGATGTTGGAAGTATTAAAATACGTAGGAAGCGTTTATTTCTTGGTGGTCTTTGTATCCTCTTGAGTTTTTGCAGAAATGTTTTTACTCCAAACTGCAGATTCTTTTGAAAACAGGTGAAGATTTCGGAACAAAACGATGTTCTCTGACGTAACGATTCAGTTGAAGTTAGTTTGGAGAGGTTAGTCTCCAAACTAACTTCTGTTGTTAGTTTGGAGAAAACCAGTTCATCTTGTTTCATTACTGGTTTCAGCTCGTCATATTGATAATATTGGACTCTTAGATATTTTATGCACCATGACCAGGCGATAACTGAGTCGTCTGCTCCAGCAGCATCAGCTTGTAAAAGGACCAATGTGCTGAAAACAGTTAGAAGTTGAACTTCCCGGTACGTTTTCTTCCTCCTGAAATTTGAAAAATTGGAAACGTTTATGAATTGGAAGCTTTAAAAATCCTTTTCTAAACCTTGCAGCTGTTTTTGCTGTAAGGCCGGATATGTGGTGATGTCGAGGCTTTTGGGACGTGTCCCTGTTGCTGCGGACGCCGTCTCCATGTGGGACGTCCTGCAGACGTCCTCCTCTAACCTTCCCTTTATTCCTGTCATCCTTTCAGTCTTTTGTCTGCGGCTCTTGTCTTCCTCCGGCCTTTCAGGACCCGCCGCTCTTTTCAGGTTCAGTGACCAACAAACATGCAGCACAATAGTTTAAGGCAGAGAAATGCACTGGAGCCACTTCCTGTGCAGAGACATCCCCACCATCACCGACACCTGAAAATGTTTGACAGAAGTTTAGCTTCATGTTCATTTCTGTAAAAACAGGCGCAGTCTCTCCCTGCTGGAGGCTTTTTGTTCAGGTTTTCTCCCTGCAGCCGACCGCCACTGTTGTCCAAACGCTAATAAACACACAGAGACAGAGTTTAATGGAGCGTGGTGAATGATTTCTGCAACTTTCTGCCCAATTTAATACATAGTTGCATCATGTTAAAGCCTCTAAATCCAGAAGTTTTTATTTTGAGTGTTGATTGAGTGGTTGTGCCTGATGAGGAATGACTCACTGATGAACCAGATTCTGCAGAATCCAGAGAAAGTTTTAGCTCTTTGTTTTGGTTTTATGGACCAGAAACGTTAAGATCCATCCATTTGTTCCACCAGCTGCCCAATAAAACCAACACTGATCCCAAACTGAGCTGAACACGGGGAAACTTCACGTGAGGAGGCCTGGAGCTGCACCAGATTCATGTTAAATAAAAGAAAACACTTTGGATTTGAGGCTTCGTGAACCTGGGCGATAAATTGATTTGATCACTTCATCAAGTGTTTGGTTTTTGAAAATTAAACCTCATTAAAATTAACTTAAATTGATTTGAATTCATAAAGAACTATTGAAGTTGGGCTTGTATACTTTATCTGCACAATTTCATTGTATTCCTTTGAACTTAAATCCGACTGAATCGGATCTAAAGGTTGATCTGAAATATCAAAAATCATCTAAACTTTAATAAGAGAAATACAGTTTATGAAACCAGCCTGGTAATTTGATAGATTTGTCCTTCATTTAAATGTGCAGCAGTACCAAACATTTGTTTTTTAACGCTTTCAGATTACATCACAGCTTGGAGGCGGAGCTATAAGGGCCAGTCAGACCAATTAAAACCTGTTACTGGTTTAGTTTAGGATATAAAAACTGAACTCGATGTGAAGCTCATGAGGTCAAACATGAGCGTTTTTCTCTAAAGCTGTTTTCAGTTTTATGTTGTTTTTGTTTTTAAGGGAAACTTGATCTAAATTTTCTGATCTGGAGTCGGAGTTAAACACAGAGGAATCTCGTCTGCAGAGCTGCTATTTATTACCAGTTAGACGAGCTGGATGACTTCAGGTACCTCTGAGGGTGAGGCAGAGGAATCCGGCTCTAAGTATTTTTAAATCTGTAATTAGGCGTACCAGAGCACAATGGAGAGTTAAAGCTGCTTTACTGTTTCTGGTCACAGCTTTGAGGAAAAGCTTAAAGTGTAAAACAAAATGTAAATGTTCATTGGGAATGTAGTACAGAGAAACTTCTGTGTTTCCAAAATGTACCCCGCAAAAATCCTGTAAAATAGAACCATGTTTTCGGTCCCTTTGGGGCTCCGTAGATCAGCAAGAACAGAGTTAAAGTTGAACTTTGCTCTATTTTCACACAATCGGTGTTTAATTTCTTTAGATTTTCTCAGAGTTCAGCGTAGCAGGTTCAGAAAAATATTCTGAAAATTACAGCAGTTTATTTTTTAACACATTAAACTTATAAATCTACAGTGGTGTGAAAAAATGTTTGCCCACTTTCTATTTTCCTGTTTTCCATGTTTGTCACTTCGGTGTTTCAGAAGCGGCTTATCGCTGTTTTAAACATGCCAAGCCCATAGGGGGCAGTGTAGCGTAAAACTAAAACCTATCAGCCAATCAGATTGCTTCAAAACAACCATGACTTCCTGTTAGGAATTAAAAATGGCGCCAGTTGGTTCATTATGAGGACAGAAGTAAAGGTTGAACTACTTTTAAAAAATATAAAGTTGATGAAACACATTTTGATGTTGATTGGAATCATATTAATGCAAATATGTGGAGAAATTGTTGCATTTTTGTTGTAGACTGTTATGTGCAGCACCATAAATCTCTTTATATTCTTCCAGCTAAATTTAAAGCAACAATATTGAGGTTCGATTTTAATTACTTTTTAAATTCTTTGTAAATTCAGTTCCACAAGTTTCATCTCAATTTGAGATAAATTCAGATTTTAAAGGAACACATGTTCGATTATTTACATCTTACATGTAACTGTGATTTTATTTTAAAACCTGCAGCTCCAAATTTCAGACTCTGACTTGAGAATAAAGACTGGAGGTTTACAAAAAACAATAACTTGATGCTACCTCAGCTTTTTATTGTTGAAGAAAACTCCTCGTAACAAGGTGATGCTGAGGTGAAACACCTGAATTCTGGGAAATGAACCAGCGTCTCTATGTGTTAGCATCGTCTCTGCTGCTGCAGCGTGGTTTTGTTTTACATTTATTCACCGATATCCTTCTGGAAATAGATGCTCTGTGTGTACACAGCATCAGTGGAAACAACCCGATTACCAGGGAACAAGCTGGTCAGTGTTTACACTTGACAAGAAGTGAGTTTATTTTGGATCCTTATCCAGAAGAGCCGTGTTTTGGTGCAGAAAGAGTCGCCGATAACGAACCATGTGCTTCGTTCATCCTGAACTTTACTACAGCCATCAAACAAGATTTGTGTACTTCTCCCTTTGCTTCCAGGTCCAAACAGAAACCGTTTGAGTGATAAGCTGCTCTAAATTTATTAGATCTTCGGTCATGTCAAAGAGTCAGATACTCAGAGTTCAGAGGTCGTCATGTGCAGATTGAGCAGTTGCTCCACCTGGATGAGCCTCAGAATATTTCACTAAAATAGATTCATCATAATTTAAAGTTCACATGGGGGATTAAAGCTCTTCTGTAGGAACGTTTGATAAAAATTGAGCTGTTTGGACACACAGATTCACTCACATTCAAGGTGAGGTTTGCTCATCCAACTCTAAAGCATGATGGTGGTAGCATCATGCTACGTTTTACAGCCGGTGGTACTGAGAAACGAAGTGCCTCTAAGATCTTAAACTTCCCCTGAAATGAGCAGATAAGTGGCTGAAACTTGGACCCAGTTGGGTCCAACAGAACCATGAACCCAAACACAGATCCAGGCTGGTTCTGGGACGGATGAAAGCGGCTAACAACAAGCATCTGGAATCGTCTCACCAAACCTTCAGCCTCAAACCTGGTGAACATTTATGAACCAGGTCCTAAACTAAGAGGGGGAAAAAAATCCAAAAACAGCATCACTTCTGCCAACAGAGGTCAAAGGTCAACTAAAACGATGGCAGAAGCTACTAAGAGGGAGCGGCCCAGGTTGCAAACTGGCGGTGTAACGTTCAAAAGAATGATTGAAGTTGCTCTCATTTAAATTCCTTGAGGCAAATTATCTGCTTGGAAGCTTCATTACTATTAAGCGACATGTTTCCCTGCTGGATGATTATCATTATGCTTAAACGGGTAATAAATGCTGAATAAACACTTAAATGCTTAATAAATGCTTGACAAATTCTTAATAAATGCTTAGCTTTTTATTAATAACAGCTTAATGCCTAATAAAGGCTTAATAAAACGATAAATGCTTAGAACTCCAGCTTTAAAAATTATTTTGCTTAATAAAAGCTTTATAGATACTTCGTGAATGCTTAATCACTTAATAAACCCTTAATAAACATTTAACAAGTATTATTCATTAATAAGTGCTTTATAGACGCTTAGTAAATGCTTAATAAACAAATGTTACACTTGAAACTAGTTCACAGAATTTGGAAAACAAAAACTGTTCAGAAATGTTCTTTGGCCTAAACGCTACATCAAAAGATTATCTTTTAAATTTCTGGTTTTGTGCAAGAAAATAAAAAAAACAAACAGGGATTTTACTGTAAATATGTTTTGTTGTAGTTTTGTCACCCCTTCCTGTAGATCGGAGGTTAGCAGACTTCTGCTAATGAGCCTCGTTCCATTCAGGAGTCCTGGGAAAGGGATTTATTTAGGAGTTGCAGGATGGCGGTTCTGCACAATATATTTGATCAAAGTCAGTATTTTAATGGCAGTTTGTGCAAAGAACGGGCTTGACGGTCCTTAACCGCGGACTTAAACAGCAGACCCAAATGTTTGTGTTTACACTCGATTGAAATGAAAGTTTTTCAGAAACGTGATGGGAGAAACCAGTGTGTTGTGTCTGAATCGGTGTGTCGTCGTTTCTTTTTGTTTTGTGAATGATCTGCAGAAATGGAGCAGGAACAAAACAGAATTTCCTCTCAGGAACAGAAGATTCTGTATTTTAGCATCACGGTGTTACATCATAACCCTTCCCCCTGCTGTCTTTCTGACTGACGCATCGTTTCAGGCTGAAGTTCACCTCTGACTGCGATACTGCGTCTCCGTGTTTGGGTGCCCCCTTTCGCTCGCTCTCTGTTGACAGAGTTGGAGTTTTGTTTGGGAACATCTTCGTCATCTCGGCTGCAACTGCTCACAATCTTGTTTGGTTTCATGCAGATAGTGGCGAAGCGGCGAGGAAGGCAGCGCATTCGGCAGCGGGGCAGAGCGACATGCGGAAGTGGGGAGCCAGAGGTGCTGCAGCAGCATGCGGCGCTGCCGCAGCATGTGATGCTGCAGCTGCATGCGGTGCTGCGGTAGCAGAAGCCGTAAACAGAAAAGCAGCAGCCGCCTAATTACAGGCCTCCGATTTCACCACAAGATGGACGTTAGCATAAACACAGACAAACAGTGGACTGGAAGTCGTATTTTTCAGGCTCTCTACTGGGTTTTGCCGCCAACGCTCCGTTGAGTAGAACTCGGGCCGGTCCAGACAGAACTAAACTGGATAAAAGTGATGAATGTTTACAGAAATTCTGCCAAATCATGGCAGAGAAGCTGCAGACTTTCACTAAAAAACACAAAATTAACACCCACACTGTGTCTGCCAATCATTTGATTCTACACAAACCTACAGTTTCAAATTCAAAAATACTTTATTGAAATACTTCATTATTTTACATTGAGGTGTGTACTTTGACTAGGCCGTCTCAGCATCTTGATTCTTTCTTTTTCAGTCTTTCTGTTGTGAATAGCTGCCCTGTTTGGAGTCGTTATCAGCTTCAGCTCATTCAACTGATCTGTGGCAGCAAAACAGGCCCAGATCATCATCCTCCACCACCGTGCTCCAGAATGCAGCTGCTGGCCAGAATCTTTAGCATGTTTAGCCCCATGCTAGCGCTACCACAACATGATCCGGGGCAAATGAAGCTTACCTCACAGTCTCTGGTGTCATCTAAATGTGAGAAGATGAAGTCAGATGAAGCAGAAATGGATAAATGAATCTTTAAATGAATGTGAAGTCTTTGGTTCCTTCAGGCTGCCAGAGAGCGAGAGAGAGCAACCCTTCAAGCAGATAACTGGAGGTTTGAATGAAATACTGAAAAGTTGCTGTTTTCTGAGCTGGATTTAAAAATGTTGGCTTCCTTTTACTCGCCTCAGAACTAAAGTTAAGTTCACAAAGACATTTATTCTGATTCAGCGCCGCTCATGAAGCAGCTCTGCTGGCTGCGTTGGTCCTGATTCTGTTCATCTTTTTCTGGTTGAACTGCTGCTGTCAGATTCTCACTCTGCTTCTTGATGCTGTGGAGCTGGAAAGATTTCTGCTCTTACTTTTTTACTTGGAGACAGTTGTGATGATGCGTAACCGTGGCAACTAGGTTTTTACAACTAAGGGCAGCTAATATGCTCAAAAGCTGAAATAATACCTGAACTACGACCCCTAAACCCAGAGTAGTGAAAAGATTATTACATGCATTACATCATTTAGAGAAACGCGTCTGCAGGGTCTTATCCCCTACTCTAACATCTCTCTACTCTGACCATACAGCCAGACAGAGAGAAGCAGCAAAAGCAAAGGAGGTGGATTAGCAGTGCTAGCTAACAGCTCATGGTGTCACTAAGATCCTTTTACTGTTGATTATCATCTCTGCTGCCTGGATATTGAGTTGTTAGCGTATCATGACAGACATGAGACTCTCATGCAGCGATTAACTAAATATTTTTCATTTTTAAACACTTGTTCTTCTATTACAGGTTTATGACTTTGTCTCACACAGTGTGACGTCCCCTCTGCTCCTAATATGAATATTTAATGGCTGCTTACTGCAGGAATCCTGGGGAAAATGATTGCTGTTTTAAAAATACTGTTTTTGTTCTTCTAAATGCTAAAATCATCATTGATCAAACATTTAAATGACCTGATCAGTTCGTCAATAGTGAATAAACTTTCCCTCAGCTGAAGCAACCAAAGTGGTTCCTGATTATCCAGGTCGAAGTTTGGAGAAAGAAAATTTTGACTAATGTGACAATCGTCTCTTAAAAGAGATCATATTGTTCTAACATTTAAAATTGTGTTTAAAAACTTTGGTTTAAAACCAGGCAAAACAAGCGGCGATAGCTCGGCGTTTATCTCAGAGATAAAACTGTGAAATAAGGAGAAGGTCCGCATGGAAACGAGCAGAACCACTGTTTGTGTTTTGGTTTGCTGCAGCGAGGAGGAGGAGAAGTTTTTGTTTGGTATTTTTAGTCGCTCCACGTTTCTGTGCAGACGTTCCGGCCTGCAGCTGGCCTGGAGTCTGTCCGGATCAGAACCGGGCCTGTCGCAGAACCCGTCTGCAGTGGTCGGGGTTCAGCAGATCCTTTTAGATCCTTTCAGATCATTTGATCTGCTGATGGTTAGCAGCTAAGGTGGTCAGAGCTTCCTTGTTGCGTTTAGTTTTGATGCTCAGAGAGAAGCTGATGTTGCAGGTAATTTCTGCTCCACATGAGGCGTTTGATTAGCGCAGAACAGCAGCTGCCTCTCCATTGACCGTATAACTGGACGATTTGACTTTTCAAAATAAATTAGCTTAATGGAAACCCCGACATTTTGAAAAAACTCTGCGATGAAGTGTTTTTTTTTTGGTCGTATCAAAATAATTTCTTCTTTTGTAAAATTGCGACTGAAACACTTTTTTTTGTTTCACTCGAGTTGCATGATCAACAACCGGATGTTACTACTGGCAGAAACAACAAAGACGACAACAGGAAATGGTTGGAGGATGATGTGAGATGGTGTTATTTGTGTTTCTTACTTAATGGAAACATCGCAATTGTGAAATTGTGTTTTTTTTTTTTTTTTTTACATAAGTGGAAAATCTACAAAGTTTTACAAACATTTGATACAGAAACGCAGCTATTGGCTGAAGCTGAGATGGTAGAAAAGTTTTAATTTAAGTTTGTGAATATTTCTGTGTGCACAGACCATGAACTTTATTTCATACCAAAAATAACAAAAAGAATCTTAAAAATGACCAAACCTCTGAGTTTCCCGTTTCCAAGCAACAGTCGGGTAATTCCAGCCTGATTTATGCAACAATCATTATAAACCAGCTTTTCTGAGCTGTAAATGAAACATTACATCTCTTACATTAACGATGATTATTAAATGTTTTTGTAATAATTTAGATGTGACGTTGACTCGTTTGTCACTTCAGACCTGAGATCTGACGTGTGATAACAAACCGGCAGAAGCTGCTGCTGCATTTAAACATCAGATCAGCAAATGAAAACAGACTGAAGTTAATCTGTGGTGAAACGTCTTTTATCGAGTCGTAACGTTTCCTTCACGCGCCGCTGACGTCCGTCAACATCCACGCTTCCCTCCGGAGCGATGAGCGGGATGTGGAGGGTTTCCTCTCCTGCGTAGCGATGGAAGCAAACAGCCAGGAAAACAAACGCTGACGGTGAGGAGGAGAACCTCACTGTTTGGTACCAACCGGTTCACTGCAACACTGAAACTGCAGAAATCCGTTTAATCCGCCGTTCAACAAATCCTCGTGGAACAAAAAGCGACCCGGTTATGCTTGACTAGCAGAACACGCCTCCGACAGAATCCAGTGGAAAGTAGGAGTCACTCCGGACAGGAGGAAAGTCTGAGGCAGAGCCGATCCGATCCGATCTCAAACAGAACCTCTGAAAAACAACCAGTGTTGCTGAGACACCGGCGTGGTCACACACTGCTGCGGGACGGCATCAGCACTGCAAAAACACTCAATATTAGCAAGTATTTTTGGTCTCGTTTCCAGTGCAAATATTTTATTGCACTTGAAATAAAACTAACTTGCAGGTAACTTTTCAGCTGGAAGCAGGCGCCTGTCCTGGCAGATTAGTTTCTAATTCTTGCTAAAAGTTACTTGTAAGTTTATTTTTGTCTTATTTGAAGCATACTGGGATATTTGCAGTAGAAACTAGACATAAATACTTAAGATTTTGTTTTTGAAGTGTGTGGTTGTTATGTTTTCAGTCCAAATGTTATGCTTTCTTAATGTATTGGATTTATTGTAAAGATGCATTGAAATCAAATAAAAATTCTACTTTTGCTACTTTTTTCAAGGTTTATTTACAGCAGTATTTACCTTTTTTATTTTGGTATCTTAAATAAATACTAAGGTTGTGTAAATTTATAATAAAATACAGCTGTATTTAGGAATTATTGAGTTAAATCCTCTTATTTATTGCTGCAAAGTTACTTTCAGTTCGTTTTGTCTCAGTTGAAGTGCAAGAATATGTCAGCAGTAGAAACTGGACCTGAATTCCTGGTCATATGTAGTGGTTCTCTGTGGTTCTCTGTGGTTCTCAGTGGTTCTCTGTGGTTCTCTGTGGTTCTCAGTGGTTCTCTGTGGTTCTCT
>NW_015112827.1:84318-84776 GCF_001443285.1 Poecilia latipinna
TCTCAGTGGTTCTCAATGGTTCTCTGTGGTTCTCTGTGTGGTTCTCTGTGGTTCTCTGTGGTTCTCAGTGGTTCTCAGTGGTTCTCAGTGGTTCTCAGTGGTTCTCAGTGGTTCTCAATGGTTCTCTGTGGTTCTCTGTGTGGTTCTCTGTGGTTCTCAGTGGTTCTCTGTGGTTCTCTGTGGTTCTCTGTGGTTCTCAGTGGTTCTCTGTGTGGTTCTCTGTGGTTCTCAATGGTTCTCTGTGGTTCTCTGTGTGGTTCTCTGTGGTTCTCAGTGGTTCTCAGTGGTTCTCAGTGGTTCTCTGTGTGGTTCTCAGTGGTTCTCTGTGGTTCTCAGTGGTTCTCTGTGGTTCTCAGTGGTTCTCAGTGGTTCTCAGTGGTTCTCTGTGGTTCTCTGTGTGGTTCTCAGTGGTTCTCTGTGGTTCTCTGTGTGGCTCTCTGTGTCTCTCTCTGTGGCTC
>NW_015112827.1:88405-100381 GCF_001443285.1 Poecilia latipinna
CTCAGTGGTTCTCTGTGGTTCTCAGTGGTTCTCAGTGGTTCTCTGTGGTTCTCAGTGGTTCTCAGTGGTTCTCTGTGGTTCTCTGTGGTTCTCAGTGGTTCTCTGTGGTTCTCAGTGGTTCTCAGTGGTTCTCAGTGGTTCTCAGTGGTTCTCTGTGTGGTTCTCAGTGGTTCTCTGTGGTTCTCAGTGGTTCTCTGTGGTTCTCAGTGGTTCTCAGTGGTTCTCAGTGGTTCTCTGTGGTTCTCTGTGGTTCTCTGTGGTTCTCTGTGGTTCTCAGTGGTTCTCTGTGGTTCTCTGTGTGGTTCTCTGTGTGGTTCTCTGTGGTTCTCGGTGTGGTTCTGCAGCGGCCGTGCGTTTGGACCTGCAGGTGTTTTGCTTTCCTCTTTGCATGGGACTTGATTTTCCTTTCTGAAGCTGCGGGGATAATTTCTCACATTCTGAACATTCCCCACCTGAACCGCTCACCTGTCAGAGCGCAGCATTTTCTGAATATCTCTGGGATTTTCCTGAGAGGCTTCTCGGTTTTCGTGGTGACAGATCGCCGCAGTCGGACCTCTGGCGGGCCGGCTCCGCCCGGCCGGAATCCAAGTCATGATTAATCCCCCCGCCGGGCCGAGGAAGGCTTTCGTGAGATGCTTGGGCACACCTGGGAGTGCTGGCTGGAAAACAGGGCGTGTGGAGGGAGAGCCGGCCGGTTGGACGTCAGAGGCCGCCGGCCCCTCCCAGACGTTCCTCTCACAGCCTCCTATTGTTCCCGAGCCGAGGAATTCCCGGTGAGTCGAGGAGATTCCTCACCGGGTAACGAGCTATTATGTTAGCGCTGGCTTTGCTAACGACTCTGCCTCCTGTCTGAGACGATCCGCTCCACAGAGGGAGGCGTTGTTAGGCTGAGCGGCCAGGTAGGCCAGACCAGACCTGGAGGAGAGACCAGTCTGGAGCAGAGACCAGTCTGGAGCAGGACCAGTCTGGAGCAGAGACCAGTCTGGAGGAGAGACCAGTCTGGAGCAGAGACCAGTCTGGAGCAGAGACCAGTCTGGAGCAGAGACCAGTCCATCATATGATAAATTAAAACAAATTCAATAAGTTTGATCTAAATGGTTTATTGTTTCTGACTGGATGGAAACTCTTCAGTTTCTTGTTTTGAAGGACAGTTTAGTTTACAGATTCTTCATGATTCACTTTATTTATTGTTTCTGTTGTTTTTTTTTTATTTATTTTGGATATTTAAAATGTTTTCCAGTTCCAGTGTTTAAATGTTCATTAGAATTTAAAGTTTATGGAGCTGTGAGAATGAGTTCTGGGATTATTATGACATTATCATTATGTTGCTGGAAAATGGTCTCAAAACTTTTATCACAATAATTTCTGGAACATTTTATCATCCAGAAACGTTTTTATGGTGGTGAGCTTAACTGAACCTGCAGCTGGTAATAAACTCCACCAGTTTCAATAAAATGGGCAGAAATCGATTTATTATCCAGAGTTCTCATTGTTGGCTCAGAACAAGCCAGAACTTCGTCATCAGGTCCAGAGAGACTCAGATTTAATTCAGTTTATTTATATAGAACCAATAAACCACAAACATAATCTTGAAGGCATTCAAGACTGCATAATAATAAATTTATTATATAACATCATCTGGAAAGAGTAGAAATGGAGACATGAGTAAAAATTAGATGTAAATAATGTAGGACATTTAGAAGAGACAGTTGTTGAAGGGGTTAATGAACTCTGTCTTCTTCCTTTTCAAAATGGATATGAAGTTTTGTTTTTATTTTTTAATATTATGTTATTTTGTTTTCTTAATTTTATTTTTTCTCTGACATTTTACTTGTTTAAAATAGATTTCATTTAGTTTCATGTACAAAAAAGTAATTTCAGTTTAATTACATCCTGATTTGTCCTAGTTACCAATCAGAGCATTAAGTTCAGCTTATTATTTAAATTAGATTAAAAAACTTCTTTCTAATTTAACCCAGCAAAGCACCGAGTTGTTGCCTTGCAGCATTCAGTCCTGGATGTAGCGACAGCAGGCAATCCCTCACACCCAGCATGCATGTGGCGACAGTGGAGAGGAAAAACTCCCCGTTCACAGAAAGAAACGTCCAGCAGAACCTGAAAACGGAGCAGACACAAAAACAAAACAGAAGTTAGACATTCTGTACTCTCATGCAAAACCAAGCAGACTCTCGGTCTGCGCCGATGAACAATTACTCGCCTCAAGTATGTTTTCTGTGCAAATGTGGAACATTTATTGGTAAATAGATTTTCTGGTGGTATCAAGTTTTATTTTTAAAGATGCATTAAAAGAAAAATATAAATCTTGTTTATTTTCACCAAATTTGTTTTTCTTATTTAATTTAGAAATACTTTTGTAAGAAAACATCAAACTGACACAGTGCTGTACTTTGAGTGATTCAGCCGATGTGTTTATCAGGCACTCAGGACATTGAAACGGTTTTTCCTGACGCAGCGGGACACGGTGACGCCACACCCTCGGTCCCAATAAACACAAACAGGAGCTCATCAGATGATGCAAATTTCAAAGATCTACAAAATCACCTTATTTTTCTCACATTCAGATCTTCATGTTTTCAGCAGAGGTGATCAGAAAGGACATGGCCAAGAATACCTGCAGTTTTAACCTTTAACCTCTGAGTTTTTGTTGAGTTTTGCATTCTCTGACTTCAGGCTAAATGTTTGACTTTGTTTAGAAATGACCTTATAACCGCCGTTTAATAACTGGATCATTGCTAATGTCTCTCCACCTTTGGATTGGCTGGAAAGACGCCTGCTTTCATCGAAGGGTCAGCCCTTGATCAGCAGTGGCTGTTTCTTTATTTTTAGTTTCTGTGGAATCGCTGAGGATGCTCGCAGTTTTCTGAGGTTTGGTTTCGATTTTTAGACGAAACAGAAGGAACCGTAGAGTTGCTGCTAATCTGAGGTGGGTTTTACACCTGAGTTATGATGCATAAAAAACTCAGCTTTGCAGAAGCTCACGCAGTGCAAACTTTCATTTGCTTTCAAATGAAGCTTAAACTCTTAAACTGTGGTGGAAAAGTAAATATTGAAGTGTTTGAGAAACTTTGCTGCGTTATGTTGCTGCATGCGTCGGCACATTTCTGTCTGTGAAGGCAGCGTTTGCAGCTTGATTGTCTCCTGCGGCAAACATGTCTTCAAGCTGCTCCGCAAACAAACAGCGGCTCTGCCAGGGAAACATGACCTCAGTATTATGTTTAGGCTCTGCAGGCTGCAGCGTTTGTCACGATAATGCCTGCGGCGCACAATCCTCCGCAGATTTGTTTGCTAAATGGGCCGGACAGATTAGAAGCTCTCAGCGGTGGATAGTTTTCCGCTGCCAGTCGCAGCAGATCCCTGATGAGTGACGGCTGCAAGACGCAGGCGTGTCGGCGTTTGAACCGAGCCCAAAAACAGCTTGTATGACAGTCATTAACCGGGAGGGACAGATTCACGCTGCTCCTTAAAGCATCACATCCCAGAGCCAGAAAGACCCGGCACGCGTTAATCTGCGCCGCGTCCGGACTTGTCAGGGAGCGTTTAGGAGCTCCTGCACCGCAGGACGGATAAAATGACTGACTTGAAATGGGACCTGTAATGAAAAATTCACATTTTGCACCTTTTCATACTTTCATTTGGGTCTCATCTGCTTCCAAAAGCGACCAAAAGTTTTAAAAAGAAGTTCATACCTGAATTTCCTAAGTTAAAGATTTTGGTGACAGGAAAATGTTTCAAAGTCCTTCCAGATGTAACGTGACAAATCAGCAGGCACTGCTCGTTACCTAGCAACCCCAGCAAAGGCCAGGCTGTCACTTAGCAACCCACGCTGAGGTCCAGCATGTTTGGTCAGCTGATTTTATATCCAAATCCAAAAGTATTTCATTGCAGTGAAATATTGTTGTAACTCATTTAATTTAACAGGCATGCTCTCCTGTAGCAGTCTGTGTTACAACGAATTTGAAGAAGCCTCTGACTGAAGACACTCTGTTCCTGGATCGTAATTTCTCTAATCTAAGAATGATTTTAATGAAGTGAGCATGTTTTGTTTAGGCCACAGATCTGAAGAACATCTTTCGTCACCTTTGCGCTGATTTTAAGCAGAGTGGGTTTGTGGTGAAGCGATGAGGCAGTCGGCTGCTGACCTGGATCTGAAAAAATAACTGCTGAGTTTTTCTGAGGATCATTACAGGGTGGAAACCAACACGGAGCTGGATGTGTGTTTAAATCCGGCCTGCTGACAGAATCCGCTCCGGGATCATGACAATCTGTTTACTCTGATTTGGTTCTGAGATTAAAGAGCGGCGGCCGACTCTTCGCTCAACACGCTGCTCCTCTTCTCCACAAACTTCAACTCTCACTTTTGGTTTTGCTGCTTCATCTCTGATCTGGAGGTGAAATAAATACTGAAGTAAACACGTCTGGACTCGTTGTAACCGCAGAGTTAGTGGCAGCATTATGAACATTAACAGATTATTAGTTGCATAACAAGAAGCGTCATCAGGAGGACTGAACGAGAATAAATTCCTCTGTTTTTATAGCACTGCAGCTGACATTCCTCAGAGTTACAGGTTGCCTTCTTATAATGTTCAGGACACATTCCCAGATTGCACAGCTTACTTTACAGTAATTTACGGTTTACTTTTTTAAAACTGCAAATTACTTTTCCCCGTTTCCTGGCCACATACTTTAATGTTAAGGTTGCATTTCTGAAACTTACATGTTGCTTAAATTAGTTAATTTTGGAAATTCTAGGTTGCTTTTCTGGAACGTAAACAGAACATTCCTGAAACTTACAGGTTGTTCTTCAAAAATTATATATTTATTTCAAAAGAGACAATGCATATCGCATCATATGTCGGAGTAAAAGTTTTCATCTGCAGACCCTCAGGATGCAATCGATATGCTGACACGTTTACAAGCTTCTTCCATCAAAAAGCAAATAAAAACCAGGTTACAAATTTAAAGAAATAAAAGCCATGTAGCACGCTGCGACTTTACATTAAATTACAAGCTACTTTCCAGGATTTCTTGTATATTTTTTCAAAACTTAATTTCCTGAAACTTACAAGCTACGTTTATAAAATATTCAGTGTTAATTCACACACCGTTCAGCTCATTTATGGTCATTTGTGAGTTTTAGGAAATTATAAGTTACTTTTCTCAAATCCACAGGTCAGATTCCTTGATGATACATTTCTGCATTTCTGAAATTTACAGGTTACTTTTCCAGAATATCCTGTTATATGTCCAGGACTTGGAAGGTTTATTATTTAAACGTACTTTCCTGAAACCTTCAGGTTAGTGTGGAAACAAACCGGTGGAGCTCAGGATCCATTCAGAGAATCTACTGGTTACTTCTGATGAAGAAAACCCACAAAAGTTTATTTTTCCAGAATTAACCGTCTTTGTTCCTGAAACCTTCAGGTTTCTATCCTAGAACTGATTCTAGAACGGCTCCAGGTGTAACTCTGGGCCGGTACCAGAGGTACAGAACCGGCTCGTCTTGGTTCTGTGCAGGTTAAACCTGGTGGGTGATGTTTGTTTCCGTCAGGTGGGGCTCAGTGGAGACGTGTGGTGATGTTTGCAGCAGGTTTGTTTTTGAATGAGCCTCAGTATTTTCTTTTATTTTGGGTTTTTCAGCCTCATGGATTCTGATTCCCAGTTAAAACAGTCGCAGCTCCTAATAGTCTGGAACATCATCAGCATCGGGTTTGGATATTTTTAGCTGTTTTTGAAGTTTCTGTTTCATGCTCATCTTGATTTCTGATCATCTGAAGTCTTATTTATGGATTTTGTTTCTGATGTGTTTTCATGAAAACTTTGAGCTTTTCAGAACTTGAATCCTTCTGGATGTGTTTTTGGTTTCTGATGATAATTTAGTGAAGTTCTGCTCAGATTTCCCCTGTTTGGATCCACAGCCAGATGGAAAAACATGCGACAGTAACCATGGAGACGGTCTGTTAGTGATAAATAAATTTATTGGCCAGAATTCGGCACCATTTCACAGAAATGAACCCGACAAACATGAGACGGACCAATATGGCCTCCGCAGGAATTAATAAATAAATCAGAGAGGAAAACATAAATTACAGGAGTGAAGAGAAAAAAAGTCCAGCGGTTCTGGTTTCAGTCGAGTCCGAGGAAAACCGGAGCACCTTCACTGACATCATCATCATCACCTCAGCTCCTCTTCCTCGCGTTTATTTTGAAATGCTTCTTTCAGAGTCCCACTTTCAGTCCAAGTCGTTTTCCAGATAAAAACGGCCTCAAAACGGAAAACGTGGAGCGGATCAGGAAAACATGGAGTGGATCAGGAAAACGTGGTACAGTTTCCACCATATTTTAGATTTAAACACTTTAGTTAAAAAAAATAATTTTTAAGACTTTAAATACATTTCAGACAAGATGAAAATCTTACTGACCAAATAAACAGTTTCTGTCTTAAAAATACAAACTATTTAAACTTCTAACATCATTCAGGCTGTAAAAATAATAAGTACATGAAAAAAAGCTTTCAGGATGAAAATCAGATTTTCTTCTCTGGATCTCGATTTCTTTGCATCCTACATGGGATGCAGCTCTCGTTTCTTGGCTTTCTCAAACATTTGATGAAATTATTCAAAATATTATTTTCTCTTTGACCAGGAAATATTGAGGTTTTGCGACTCTTCCATGTTTCCCGTGAGACTGCGGCTCTAATCCCTGAGTCTCTGTTTGCTCTGTGGGAATCGGGTCCAGGTGTTTTCCACCTGCGGGGGGCCACTGCAGCCCAGGGGTCCGCTCCCGGCCCCTGGCGCCGCTCAGCTCCGGTTACGGCCCTGCTGCCGTGTGTTTCAGTCTGAACTCTGAGGGGATGCGTCCCATTTAGGATGCGGCGCTGTCGCCCTGCCACGCTCTGGCCCGGTGATGCCGCCGCGCCGGCCATTTCTCCAGCATCAGGCGGATCCGCCGGACCGCTCCGAACACTGCGGGCTGGACCCGGCCGGCGGCGCTGGCGCCCTCAGACCTGCAGAGGAACAACAGTCATCAGAAACCAGAACCAGAAACTTTACTGAAGAATATATTTATAGAAACAGAACGCACAAAGTCTAAGCTCCGCCCACAAAAGCAAACAGGAAGCAGGTCAGGTGACAGGAAGGAGTTCAGGGAGGCTGGATCCTCAGTTTTTCATTGTCTGTTCTAATGAAGCATACTACTGGAAAAATATTTCAACTACGGATACGGGCAGAAAATTCAGGTTCTCTGATTTTTCCCATTAAATGGTTGAATTTCAGGATGATGAACATTTTTCAAGATGGCTGCCATTTTTGAGCCTTTAAAACCAATTCTTGCCATAAAATGTTCCCTATTTTCATATATTGGATGAAGTTTATGTTACATCCAGTTTTTGACTTTGGTCATTTGATTCATGCAACTTTAAAGTGATTATATGTACAACAGTCAGAAACTGGAAGGAGATGAAGATGAGACGCAGACGTTCGTCTCAATGGTTAGCGTTAGCTTACCTATTTTTTGTGTGTTTAGCGGTTTAGCATTAGCTTCCACTAATTTTTTGTGTCTAGTCGTTTAGTGTTGGTGGAGTTAAATTCTTGTTTAGCTAGTTTGCTAATAGCTACTGCCGATTTTAGCACAAATATATATTCTCCATTAAAACCATGGCAGCCATTTTGAAAAATGTCCATCACAAAAAGAAAACACAAGATCAAGAAAATATATATGAATTCTATGGTACAAAACCATTTTTTCTTTGTTGATTCTGGAATTTTTAAAAGTTTTTCCAAGAATTTACTATTTTTTATGAATTTCTTTCCTTTAGAGTGTTTCCTTCTGAATTTTCCAGATTCTCTGAGTTTTCTGCATATTTATAAACGGGGTGACGTACGCTTCAGAAGGACTCAGATTTGGTAACTTGTGTTTTTCACAAAGATTTTAGTCCCTGAAGCTGCAGCAGCTGCAGGTGTTTATTCCTCCTGATGTCATTAAAGTCACGTGATGGATGGACGTTTGAGACCGGAACCGGTCCAGAAGGCGGGAAACATGAGCGAGGCGGGTAAAGTTCTGGTCGGATCCAGATTCCCTGAACGAACCGGGACTGCTGTGCGAACATGACGGAACATGAAGGTTGAGCTGCAGGGAACATCCGGGAAGAACCCGGAAGTTCTGCAGGAACACCTGCCGTTCCAGGATGTTCCGATCCACCTGTGTTCTGTTTGACTCACCTGTCGGGTTCGCCCGTGTCTTCTGTCCGCGCGTGACCTGGAGAGCGCATGCGTGCGCCCGTCGCCATCTCTGACCTGCATCGCACGAGATCACATTCCAGTCAGCGCCACGCGCACAAACCAGTTCTCACGGTTACGCAGGTGCCTGAGTGATGTTTTTTTTTTTTTTTACACACCTGAGGCAGAAGTTCACGCAGCTGTTGTCATTTCCATGCAGACACCGACATCTGGGCGCGCGCGAGGTTGCCGTGGAGACCGACAGGTCGCGCTTCGCCCGGGGCGCGTTCCCGAGTCCGTAGGAGACCACGCGCCTGGAAGGAGAGAAGATTTCAGATTAAAATGAGAAACAATAAAATAAAAATGAAACAAACAAACATAAAGGAATAAATCTACTTCTTAGTGCGCCACAAACGTTCTTGCGCATGCGTAATACCGCAAACAAGTCTTGGTTATTTTGTAGTTTTGGACGTTTTATTGCCATCATTGAGAGCTCATGATTTAAAGTAAATTGCTATCATTTGTTCACGTTTATATAAATAATAATAATAATAATAATAATAATTTTCTACCAAAAGAATTTATTTCTTTGTTTTGTTTTCAGTCGGAGCCTAAAAATCTATCAAATTTTACAGGATCAGAACCAAATGACATGGAAATAATAAAATCGTAATAAGTTAATATCCAGTTACTAAAAATATTTCAGATTTAAATCATTTAATGATCATTTTCATATTTCTCGATAAGCGCAATTGTAAGGGAAATAAGATGAAACCACGAAGCTTCGAGTATGAAATGGGAAAAAACGAAATGGGAAGAAATTTACAGCGAAATAGTTTCTTTACTTACAGCGGTCCGTTCATATAAAGAGTCTGACTAAATAACGATAATTACGTTTTTGAATGTATGAATTATTTAATTCAGCTTTTAAAATATAATTTTTTTCTGCGTGCATCACTTGATCCACTTTGTTTATTATTGTTTAACTGAAAAGCTGAGATGTTCTGATGGAAGTTCGGTTTAAAAACAGAAACTTGGTCTTCAGTTTTCAGCTCAAAGTGCCGCAGCAGAGTTCTGCGCAAACAGCGTCAGGTTGGTTTGGATGAAACCCGGTCCGAACCTCCAGCTGCACTCACTCAGGTGTGTTGACCCAGATGATGTCCAGGTGGCAGAAGTAGACGCACTCCTTGTCCAGGAACGTTGCGCAGGAGCAGCGCTTGTAGCGCACATGGCGCTGCGCGCTGGCAGGTGCGGCGGAGCGCGTCTCTGCGGCTGGCGCACACAGAGCTGGAAGGAAAGCAGAGAAACGGCGTGAGGTTTAGTTTAGTTGCTTTCTGCGTGTCGGAACCGTTTCAGCCGTCCGGACCCTCTCGGTTTACTGAGCATGCTCAGTGAGAGCCAGTTACCTGCGCAGAGCGTCACGCACAGCGCGGAGATCCAGAGTTTAAAATCCATCTTTTGTGAAATGAGGAATAATCCGCAGAGGAACCTGAGCTGAGCATGAATCCTGTTTCTCTGGCTCCACATGTGCAGCGCTGCGGCTTTATAAGCAGCCTCTTCCTCCTCTCCCTCCTCTTCCTCCTCCCTCTGAAGTTTTTGTCCCTGTGGTGTTTCCACTGCGCTGCAGCTTCCACCCAGCAGGCGGCGCACTGTCACAGATCCAAAATTAGAGACTTTGAACCTACAGGCTTCATTCTGGGCCATTTAGCCAAAAAACTGAGGATTTATGTTCAGGAGATGGAATGAAAAACTAAAACTAAACTGATTTAACTCTCAAACATCATTTAGAAAAAATTGAGAACAAAAAGTATGAAAAAAAAGTAAAAACTAGAAAAAACTGACTCTGTTCTTCACTATGTAAACCATAAGTCCCACTGTTATTGCCATTCCCAGTAAACAAGTTCAGATTAGAACACTCCTCTGGTGTAATAAGTAAAAATGAACACTAAAAATAAAATATGCATAAACATGCAGAGTTTCTGTCCTCTGGAGCTGCAATCCTGCAGCTTTTACATGCATCTGGATCACACTGCAAAAACACAAAGTCTGCCACTACCGTTTCATCAGTATGAAGGAATTATTCACATTTAACAACTATAGCTTGCTGAAAAGTTACTTGTAAATTAGTTTTGTCTTCTTTTAGGTGTAATAATATATTTGGACTAGAAAATAGACTAAAATATTTGATATATTGTGTTTTTGCAGTGCAGATCATTCCTTTGGTTCAGTTAAAGCAGTGATTCATATGAAAACTGCAGGACAAACGGCAGCAGGCTGACCAGTTTCATACTTACTGGGGTAAAACCACTGAAACCAGTTTGGTTTCATCCATTGTTCTGTGATCGTTTGATCTAAATTTCAACGTCACACTGCAGGAAACGACTCTGCGAACAAACCAGCAGAACAAAAGACATGGATCCTCTTCACAGTTACAACTTTTCCAGCGTTGGTGGTTCCTCTCTATTTAAAAGAATCAGTTTTATTCTGGCTGTCCTGCAGGGGGCGCTCTCAGCTAAAGAGTTTCATCCAACAAGCTTCATCTGAAAAATAACTCCTCATCCTCAGTGTGAGTGTGGAAACGTATAAAAACAACAGCAAGAGCAATTACATTATAACAGCCTATGAATAAAAATGAAACTTAAATTTTAACCGTAAACATGTAGAAGTGAATCAAATGTTTCATTTAAATAAATATATTTAATCAAATTAGCTAAGATTAAGCAAAAAGTGTAAGAATTTTTACATTTCTTACATTTAAAGATCAGGAATCCTAAAGTGGGGCTGAGTGATGCGTTTACAGACCGATGTGTGCAGGAAATTTCAGTTTGGAGATATGTCCATGATCTCTTCTCAAGTGAAGTCAGTACATCAATACGAATTACGGTTTGTCCACAACTTGTCTCCAAGCGACCCAAAGTTTTCGATTTTTCGTAAAATTGGAGTGTAACTGAAACCAGCTGCCGCTCCGCTAGAGTGAGAAAAAGAGTGGATTTCTGATGGCAAAATAATTTTTAAATCGCCGCCACGCCTACAGGTATCGCTCTATCGGTATCGAAGTCAGTCATGACGTTGATACGCAAGCCTGCTCCCGTAAAATGTTTTCGAAATTTTCCTAGTGCTTACTCTTTTCTTTCAAGGTGCTTTAGGTAATCTGACGCTCTCAAGTGTTTTCCATACATTTCTGAAAAATTTCAGAGCTCAGCACACACCATTTTTCTCTCATCGTTGTTATTACTGTGAGTGAGGTAGAGATATGAACCGGGGGAGTATCAGAGACGACAAATAGCCCTCTCATACGCTTCAAACGGTTTTTGAATACGTATCACGGTTCCCGAACGGGAAGGAGTTGTTCAGACTGCTTTTTGGAGTGAAACTTGTTGGCTCAAACAGATGGAGTTATGTCTCCCCCTTTGTGTCTCTTGGCAGAGAGGATTAATTACCATAGCAACAGGCCACAGCTGCTGATTGGACTACAAACACGGCCATGTCTGTAGTTCTAACTGTGGCGAACACCCACTTAAAACAGAGGGCTAGGTTTAACCCAACCACTGTCACACACTGGATCAGTGTGACCATTCAAAATAAAGCTTAATAAAAATTTCAAAATAAAAGCCTTGACCATTTTTACATCAAGCAATTGGTCTTTTGGGATTTACATGACTGTTTTAACCAAACTATTGTTTCACATTGAATTAGTGTGGTCATTTAAAATGAAGCTTACTGGAATATTCCTCCCACGTTA
>NW_015112827.1:103035-124808 GCF_001443285.1 Poecilia latipinna
AAGTGCATCGCCATAGGCGATGCAAAAATGAAAATCTTTTTTTTATGTTTTTTTTCTCAGGATAGTGAACTGCCTTGCGCAGCAAGGCAGTTCATTAACATTAGCATTTCATCGTTGTCTCAAAGATAGAAATCCTTCCCCAGCTTTCTGTCTCACACACACAGCAGTCAGATGAGAATTCATCGCTATAGCAACAGAATCCAGAGAAAGGCAGCCATAACTGCCATAGCTGTAGTTCTATCTATGGCCAAGACTCAGTTGAAACAGAGGCCTGAGCAGCATGTCAGAACTACAACATGGCGGAACTGTCTGTTACTATGGAGGAGGAGTTGCCTGGTATTCTGAACTACTTGTGCTTTGAGCATCATATAACTGATTTAACCCGATCACTATTACACATTGAATTAGTGTGGCAATTTCAAATGAAGCTTATTGAAAATTTTCAAAATAAAAGCCTTGACAATTTTTACATCATGTAATTGCTCTTTTTTGTGTTAGATAACTGGTTTAACCAAACCACTGTTACACATGGGATTAGTGTTGCCATTTCAAATGAAGCTTACTGAAAGTTTCAAAATAAAAGCCTGCATACTCCCCTCACGTCAGTGCACCGCCGCAGGCGGTGCAAAAATATGCTTCTTCTTTTATGTTTGTTTTCTGAGGATAGTGAACTGCCTTGCGCAGCAAGGCAGTTCATTAACATCAGCACAAATATTAGCATTTCACTGCCACCCACTAGTGCACTTCCTTGCACGCATTAGCATTTTACCTAAAATAAGCTTTTAGCCAATTTCTTTACTTATTAGCTATGTTTAGAATACTGATTGGACTTAGTCAATGGGTGACATCATGGTGGTGATACCCCAAATTCTACTGATACCATGCATGCTATTATTAGCATTTTGGCTAATTTTACCGTATGCAACATACTGAATGGTACAAGTACAGCTTAGTCCACATGCTTCTGCCTCTCCACAGGTTATTGACTACAATTTAGCCAAGCTTAGCATTGATGCTTATTTTTAGCATCAGAACGCTGGGTCCAAACCGACTGGCTTATTTACACTTTGGCAGGCCCCGGTGAAATTTCTTCAGGAATTTTCTAGTTTAAACTATGATGTTTACAAAACAATGAATAAAGACAAACACAACCATGAAAACTCGTTTTATTTAATGTTATTTTTGAGCTTTTAAACTGTCCTGAAGAGTTTAATGCATGATTAAAGTGAGAAATTGTTGCTAATTTCTGGTTCTGCTGCTGTTTTCTTCAGATTGTCGCCTGCAGTGATACAGGTCCTCCTGCGGGGGTCGCTGTTGGGCTTGGATCTGGATGGATCACTGCAGAACGAGGCAATCTGTAAACAACCTTCTGAGCTGTTCTACCTGAAGCAATGCAGAGGTCAGAGGTCAGCTGCAGAAACTAAACAACATAAATCAGGAAAATCAGAATTTCACTGATTTTGCTCAAATACTTAGATTTTTAGAGTTTTTAGAAATTGAGATTTCTAAAAATGTCACAATTAAGTTTCAGTTAACTTGAATTGTTTTTACAGATGTGATTCGTCACATAATAAATCTGGTGACGCCATCTTGAAAGGAATTTTTTATTTATCAATATGTGATTGATGACATCTTCAGTTACCGTTCAGAAGAGTCAGAATGTGATCGTGTCGAGTCAAAACTCATTTTTAGATGTCTGCAATGTCATAACAGGTAGTCGGACGAAAGTGATTTTATGATAACATGGCCTGCCATAGCTTTACCGACCTGACCAGTCCACCTCATAACAGGAGCTGGGGTTGCATTTTATTTATTCCCACTTTTTTGGAGGAAATTACTTTAGCAGCATTTTGACTACGTTTTGCGTTTTAATTTTATTGAGCAATTTTCAAAGTTTTTTAACCAAAAATTCATGAAATTGTGTGAAAATTCAATAAGTTTATTAAACGATTGATTTAAATATTAAACGATTGATGAGTTACTCACTACTTTTTTACCAAATACTTTTTTTCTCTTAATTGAGTTACTTTTTAGATACTTTAAGTTGAGTAAAAACGTTTGACTACTCTACCGCTTTTATGTTTCTGTAATAAATTAGTTTTAGACCTGGAGAGAAATCCTGGATACATACATTACCTTTACTTTAAAAACTATTAGGTGCCTCGACTAGCAGCCAGGCTGGTCAGACACTGTTGCTGGACGGAACAGGAAGTGGTCATCACCAGACTGTTCCCATGGAATGATCCAAGCGCGATGAGTGCAATGTGAAAAAGTAATTACCCCCCCTAGTGGTAAGAGGCGTTGATGAAGTCTTTTCTGTTTCTGGATGAACTTTGACCTGCAGAACTGTCCTGAAGCAGTCACTTTGGAGGTTTTTCCAGCAGGAACAACCTCTTATACTGCAGCACATCGATTAGATTGAAGTCCATACTTTGACTAGGCCACTCCAAAAACAGCCTACTGAGGCAGCCTACTTCATGTCGTCAGACTGGTTCTGTTTGGGTTAATGCTGGAATCCAGAGGCCTAGTAGGAATCTATGGAAAGCAGTTTTATTCCAAATCAAACACTGTTACTGATAAATATTCAATATTTTAACAATATAAAATGTTAAAATATTAACCTTATTTTTTATTTTAGTATTTATATATTGATTCCATAATGGTGTTTTTATTTTGTAAAATTTTCATAGACTTTTAGTTTTTGGCTCCATTTCATTGAAGTCCGTGAAATAAGTTGCTTTACTAGATAAAAGCCAGAAAATAAAAGCACCGTTATGGAATTAATACTTAAATAAAAAAAATAAGGTAACCATTTCTTTAAATGTTTTATTTTAAGGAATATTTATTTGATTTTGAATGAAACAACTTTCCATAGGATGATGCCTCTGTGTGGCTGAGGAAACTAAATCAAAAAATGTGGTTCAAACATTTATAAGGGGGGTAAAAAGGTTCACAGCTGTATATGTACTTGTATATTAAATTTAAATGTATGGTTTATTTTTATCTAAATGCTACATAGCTGGATTTATTTACTTTTTAAATTCACAGTAAATAGTTAAATGATTTTGTTCAGTTTCTTCTAAAAGATGCTACAAGATGTCAAAAAGCTTCATAAACAAATATTTACTGATACAGTTAAGAATATTCATACAGCAATGTAAAGCTACCATAATGCACATACCTATAGACTTATGGATCAAAATGTGCACTAGATGGATTTTTAATAAATAGCTGAACAACATCTGTACACAAACATTTTTGCCTAATAATCCATAGAGAGTCACTCAAACATTAAGAAGTCCGTCGACGTTTACGGGTCAAATTTTCCTAAATAAATTTGAAATAAACACAAACAACCAGCGGATTATTTACATGGAACTCCAAAAAGGCACGATCGTCTTTACAGCATGTACAAAACAAACGGTTGGTCGTCGGACGATGATTGCACGTAACAACATCAGCATCTGTGCTTTGGAAGGAGAGCCGCGGCTCGAGTGTTTCAGTCCTTAAAAGTGACGAGTTACAAAAACAGAAGAGAAGAAGAAGAGGAGGCGGCGCCCTCAGGTGGCGATGACGAGTCGGTCTTCGTCATCGCTGGACGCCTCGTTGTATTCGTCCGTCAGCTTGGTTGGGCCAGCCGCCGGTTCCGGTCTGTCGGCGCCAGCTGCTGGGTTCTGCTGAGGAGGGATCCGTCCCTCCTTCTCCGCCGGCGGCTCTGGTGTCGCTGGCGGCTGGGCGTCGGTGCCGGGCGGCAGCGGGCTGAGGGCGGACAGCGACGGGATGATGGCCGGCAATGCGATGTTGACAATCTGCAGACCCGGCACCGGGTTCTGGGCGGCACCCTGTGGAGCCGGGCCGGGCGTCAGGACCTGCAGGCCCAGTGCGGCGTTGAGCGTCAGGCCCGGCGCGTTGGCCAGCCCCATCAGGTTGAGCGTCTCCAGGCCCGTCACCGGGCCCAGCGGGAAGCACGGCACCATGCCACCCAGCGCCGCCGGCCCGCCCTCCGCCTGATCCGGGGAGCTCGGCGCCGGCAGCGGGCTGGCGGCCCGGTGGATGACCCCCACCGCCGGGATGGTCAGCTGGACCGGCCCGGCCTGCAGCGGGACGAAGGCAGTCACACCAGCCGGAACCAGCTGGATCCCCCCGACCGGCAACATGCTGTAGGGTGACCGGGCCGGCTGCTGCGAGTGCAGCGGCAGGTGGCTGAACAGGTGAGTCTCTGCGGCCTGCGGCGCCGCCTGCAGGGGGAGCTGCAGCTGAGGCGTGTAGGACGTCTGGGTGCTGCGGTCCACCGGAGTGCTGGACTCACTGTTCACCGCTGGAGGTCCAGAATCCTGGAGAATCAGAACCAAGGTCAGCTGTGGTGTCACAGATAGACATATTAGCCTATACAAGGCTAGTGCTAACATATCTGTGCTAATGAACGGCAGAGAAAGAAGGAAAACCAGTGAGTGACCAGTGCAGGTATGCTAGTTGTTAGCCTATCCAGGGCTAACGCTAGTGAGGCCGGTCTTGTTACCCAGGGAAAATAACATTTAAGACATATATCTCCACAGAAATGTACAAACTTCATCCAGCTATCTGGCGATAAATTTTCACTTTCTCATGATAGACGAAATAAAACTATCTAGCTAGCTAGTGTGTGTTAGCAGTGACTTGGCAGTAGCCTCAACCACCTTGGGTCACAGAAGAGTACGACTCAAACTTTTAGCTGACAGAGAAAGTCTGGCAGAAGAGAAAAATACGTCAAATATTAAAGAAAAACTTTAAAACCTGTTATTAATTAGACAACTTACTTTTTAACATGAATTTAAGACTTTTTAAAGATGTGCAAACATCCTGGTTACCGATTCCAGGACATCAGATCAGCATAGAAATAGCCTTTTGCTACAGGAAAGTAGCCACCACTGCCATAGTCTTACTTTTGGCACTAACGCTTCTCCATACAGAGCGCTGAGGTGGAGGGTTTGATCACCTGGTGCAGCCTGAGAGGAGGTCTGTGGCGGCGCCTTGCATGCAGGAGTCACAGGGGGAGAGAGAAGGAAAAGGAGAGGAAGGAGGGAGCATGAGCGTCTCACCTGGACCAGTCTGGAGCCGCGGATCGGCGCCGGTGGACTAATGGGTCCGTCAAAGTCTGGGTAGTCGATGGACATCTGCCTGCAGGGCGACACAGGGCTCATCATGTGCACCGAGTCCGAGTCGGAGGGGCAGCAGTCGGAGGTGGCGGTGACGGGCGGGGAGGAGGGAGCGAACGGGGCGGGGCCGGTCCCTGGGACGCAGTCTGAGGGTTTGAGGGGGTTTGAGGGGAGAGACACAGCGCTGATGGACATCTGGGCGAGCAGCGCGCTGGGCGGGACGTCAGCCTCCTTGGAGGAGGCATGCTGCGGGCTGGCGGACACCGAGGGGTTGGTGGACAGGCCCGACTCCACCTGGCTGTCCTCCTCTTCCTCATCGTCGTTCTCCTCATCGTCAGGCCCGTCCGAGTCGTCGCCGTCCGAGTCCTGGCGGTCGGTGCTGCTCAAATGACTTCGGTCACCTGAAGCAGAAAAACCTCATGAGTCAACGTCAACACTGAATGTTTCCTGTCAAACGATGCAAACAGAGCGTCTGATTATTTTATGGTAAAAATGACAATATTCCAGTCCTGAACCGGAGGAACGGACCGGGCCACTGATGCAGTGTAGCACCTCAAGGTTTGATCATACCAGCCCTGTTCAGTCCACTTCAACCCAACTGCAGTCCATTTTCCAAGAAAGTCCGGTTCGGTTTGAGAAGTGTGAATGCTAACTGACCTCTGACCTCTGGTCCTGCAAACTTCAGTCTGGGTTCCATTGAAGTGAACTCTGGTTTGGTTTGAATGTGAACGGCAAGCGGACCGGAGACCGCTCCAAAAGCAGGAAGTGGACTACAGCGCAGGGCATTCTGGGTAAATACAGCCAAAGCTAACATGCTAGCCTAGCGCTTGCAGCAGAAATGACTCATTGTCTTTAGCCAAAGACCAAAGAGAAATCTTCCAACACTAAAATCTGACGCCTCCATCTTGTTTCCATCTGGTGAAGAAGGAAGTTGCTCTCAGTGTCTTCAGAGGTTTTAGTGTTGTTTCCTTCAGTGGTTCTTGGTGCAGCGCCCCCACAGGCCAGGAGGGGAACAGGCTGCTTGAAGGGTTTGGATCATTTAACACAAAATGTAACATATGTTGCAATTTTTGTTCCAGTCGAACTGAGTCTATCAGACCATCGGGCGGGAAAACTTCATTAGTTATAGAATTCTGACTGAATAAAAGGTTGAGACTTTGCACAAGTGATGCTGTTGGGGCTCCAGCTTCCCCTGGAAAGATAACCATAGCAACAAGTGACTCGGCATCTTCTCTGGCTTTTTGACTGCTGCACCTGTGGTTTAGCACCACCTCAGCCTAAATAAAACAGTAAACTGGAAGGAAGGATTTAGGGTTTGGATTAGGATTGGAAGAGGGTTGGAATTGGGATTTGAATTAAGGCTGGAAGGAGGAAGCCCCTCGGCTCCATTACGGGCAGGAGAGGAAAAACAAACTCGGACCAGAGAACGCTCTCAGACAACTTGCTCTCCTTTTCTAAATTTAGACGCAGCAATTTCCTCTTTCTGAGCACTGTGCTTGCCGCCCACATGGCCTCCGAGTTACCAGAGGAAGAAGCTGCTTTTAGAGTTCCTAATTAGACTGAGGCAAAACTATTGATCCGCATAGCAACACCAGCCGCCTCTCAGTCCTGCTGAGCGTTCTGCTAGAGAAGCCAGTCATGGCGTTCGTACCAGAGTCCTCTGCATCCGGGTCCTCCACCGCCCCGGCCGGCACCCCCATCTCCATGCACTTCTTACTGTGGGCCTTGGACTTCATGTGCTTGGTCAGGTTCCCTGTAGACAGAGCCAGAGAGAGGTTACAGGTGGAAGAGATGGAAAGGAGCTTACATAATTGGGCGCTCTGTTTGGGAAAGCTGAGGAACTGATGAAGACATTTTTAAAGGGACGTGGGCTGCTGACTCTGGGTTCTGTTCTGCAACGCAGCGTGGGAAGTTTGATCAGGACCGGTGAATCATAGCTGGAGACGGTGGAACCACATCTTTCATTTTTACAGCCTGGAAAGAGCTGGAGTCGCTGCGTTAAAGTAAATGTGACGGCCATGCACGGCTTCTGCTGCACATGCTCAGTGCAGGAAACCTGCAGCTCATTCCAGCTTTCTCTTTGAAACCAATCGAATTCAGATCTGAGGATCAGCAAACATGAAAGCTTCTTTTCGACAGCTTTATGTACACCTAAAACTATTGGACATAAATTTAAGCTAATTTATGGTCTAAAATTGACTGTCTTCAAAAATGAATATTTTTAATGACTAACAACTGAAAGGTTTAGTATTGTGTATGTTGCTGGCACAAAGTGCCATTTTATAGCACAATTAACTATGTTATCTTCAGTTGCTTTAAAAACTATCAAATATGTCTTAAAGAAATTTTACTCCTTTATTTAACACCTTGAAATTGGGCCTCTGTCTCTTTAAGAAGCTCCTTCTTTTTCTGGAGCTCCGCCTCCAGGAAGTCATCCCAACAGGGCTCCTCTATTAACCCTTTAACAACGTTTTTACCAGCGTTGCTCTTAGAAGCAGCTTCTATAATGAGCCCAATAGTTCCTCCAGGTGTTTGCTAATTGCTGCTGGCTAGTCTGAAGGAGCTGAGTTGCAGGGGAGGGCTCCACTGTGAGGAGGAGCTGCACCTCGAAGGCGGGGCTAGGTCCGCCCAGATGTTTTGCAGCTGAATCGAGATTAAAGGATTTGTCAAACATGCATGAAATAATCGAGGCAACAGTCCAGAAAATAAAATTATAACACGATGTAAAGCTCAATAAATACTGCCCCTTTAAGAAGATAAAAAGCTTTAATTAGTCAGAATTATTTACGTTTATGACCTTCACATTGTGAGTCACTCACTTTTATAAAGTTTATTCCAGCTCTGCTTCTTCCCTGGGTTTTATTTTGGTAACACCCAAAGACCATCACTTATCCTGCTTTAAAAACTTCCTGAATACGCCCCTGGTCAGGAGTCTGAAGTTTGCATTTAATATAAACAATATTCAGGGATTAACACCTTTAAATATTTTAAATGTGACGCACTAAATTAAAACTCACTCAAATGTCTGACGAACGTTAATAAATGACGTTATTAATTCAAACTCTTGCTTGTTCTGCTTCGCTTCTAACTCTGTGCCACAATCCGTAACGTGATGTGAAGTCATACACAGACCTGCTGAGGAAAGTTGTTACCATGGAAACGGTCCTAAATGATTCAGCTCCCATCTGTCACCTGAAGTCTCTGCTCCAAGACTGACACAACTACCACAGACTTTGGTCACAATGTTGTCGGACATCAGAAAAATAATTCGTTGCAAGTTTTTTTAAACAAATTGCAGCAGATTTGTTACATGGAGAAGCGCTGAAGTTTTCAGGAGTTTTTTAATGGCACAATATTTATAATATATGTTATATGTAGTATAATATATTTGCAAGGTTAAACTAGAAACACATCAGTCAACATGTCAGATAATTTAAAGTTTTTTCAGTCAAGATTAATTAAACTCAACTTAGCACCTTGCTTGAATAAAGCGCTCGGAACAACAAGCGTCTTTAACAGTGGCCTTTTGCAGCTAATCCTCCTGGTAGAAGCTGGAACTGACTGTCTTCTCCAGAACATTTCTGAAATAAAAATCTGTTTTGTGGGGTGCTGCAGGGTAAAAGCGCAGCCCAGTCCTCGACGCAGCTGTCACAGGTTCAAGTCCTGGCCTGATGACCTGCATGTCTAATTATCCTCTTTCCTGTCTGACCACCCTCAAATAAAATAGAGCCAAGAAAGCTTAAAAAATAAATATATAAAAAATTTTTTATTGGTCTGACATATAAACCTATTTTCTAAGAATCTGCTTTGCTACCAAGTAAAAAAAGGTGAAACCCAGACAAATGGTCATCCTGTACTCAGCCTGAGGGCTCTTACCTTTCGTCTTAAAGGAGAAGTTGCAGTGGACACAGTGGTACGGCCGCACATCTGAGTGGGTGCGGATGTGTTTGCGCAGCATGCTGGGCTTCTTGCAGCGAATGCCGCACTCCTCGCAGATGTATTTTCCTCGTCCGCGGCCGCGCACGTACACATACTCCTCATTAGATTTGTATCTGTGGGTTTGAGGGGTCAATATGAAATCCATGAGGCGACAAGAAAACCTCTGCAAAGATAATCACAGAGCAAGTCTTACCCTCCGTCGAAAATTTTGACGCGCCGTGGTTCTGCCGAAGGGGTCACCTCTTTGTCTGAATCGTTACTGGTTTGAGGTTCTGGTTGTAGCTTACTTCTCGGTTCTGTTGACACAGACTTCTGGGCAGCCAGAACCTGAAGAAGGTAAAGTCAAATTTATTCAACTGAATAAAATCAATGGTGGGTACCGCAAGCTACAAAGCTTGCTATGCCAACCCTGAAGTACTAATCATAAACGTTAGCATCGCTAACACCAAAGAGTTACACCAACAGAGTATCAGAAGCTAATGGCTAACGCACTAATTTCAACCATTCATGTTTCATTGACACATCTACCGTATGGTTTGTGCTTCAGGCAGTGATTCTTTGGAACAGACATTTCACTCATAATTTCAGTTTTTTAGTTGTTTAGTATTGCTAACTCCGTTGCTGATTTTTCCTGACTGGCATGGTCAGAAAGCATGCAGGACATCAGTAGATTTTAATGTGTTTATTGGTGCATGCTGGGTATAAACATTTTCTGAACCGTGTCATCGTTGGAGAACTTGAGGAATATTAACAGAAACGCTCTCAAAGACGTTCATGTGTGTTAATTTTTGTATTAATTTGTTCCTTTCTTTACAGAAAAAGAAAGTGATGAGAGGAAATGGAAGTCCTGCATAAACAATAAGAACATGAGTATAAACGTCTTATTACTATAAGAAGTAACAGTTGATAACACAGATGTTAAATTTTAGAATACTTTACTTTGCTGTTTTGTTAACTTTCATTTGAATAAACATGTTCAAAGTTGCCAAAGCGCTAAACACAAGCTTAGCTACGCCATTGGTGGAAGTGTCCGATATTTTAAAAAGGGACCCACCCGGGGCATGATGTCCTTCAGTTTGCCTGAGTACGACAGGATGTCTGACTTCCCGCTCGTCTTTATAGCAGAGGTGTAGCGGATTTTCTTGGAGCTCTGCTTGGAGTCAAACAGAGACATCACCACCTTGGTGGGTAGCCCCAGGGGGTTGAGATTGTTGGGGTTTACAGTCCAGGAAGCATAAGCTGATGTCTTCAGGCCAGTCTGCTGGACATGCAGAGGTTTTCTCTTCATCAGGAAACACCATGTGAAGGTGGTAGTGGTCTTTAAGCTGGGAAAAGACAGGCGGTGGGTGTCCTTGGTGTTCACCATCGATACCGATGTGGTCAGTTTCCCCTGACCGGAGTGGAAACTAGCAGGTCGGATCAGGGATTTGGCCGGGGACCATCTCTGCTCCTCAGTTTTCTCCTGGGGCTTTAGGGAGGTGTTGGGCATGGAGGTGTCCTGACTCCCTGTTGTAGTAGTGAGAACAGCCTCTTCCGGAATCACACTTCCTTTGTCTTTATCCAGTCCAGAACCATCGGGTGACATGGGTTTCACATCATCTGTGGCCTCTGAGTCCTTCTCAGAAGCTGTCTTAACGTCAGGCAGAGGAGGCGCTTCGGTCTCAATGGGGCTGTCCGCCGGTTCTGTTGTGCAAACCTGCCGAACGAGCATCAGTTTCCTCTGTCTTGTCACTTCAGACATCTTTGAATTGAGGTAACTAAGAGATCTTCCATCTGTCAGACAGGCCACCCCATGCTCATCCTTGGCCCGTTTCTGGTGCTTCTCCATGTAAATATCCAGACTGTTGGCAGGGGAAAGCATGCGCTTACTGGAAGCAGTGGGTTCCTGCTGGGGACAAAGTGTTACTGAAGCTAGTTTCTGAGTGCAGAAGGAAGGGACCTGGTCTGGATGATTTGGAGGAGCGTCTTTCTTTGCTGTCAGCACAACCTGGGGGTTGGTCTCAACACTGCTGTGAGATGATGAAGGGCTGCTTTTATTGGACATGGAGGAAGAAGAGTGCATCTGCTCATGAGTGATTAGGATCTGGGGCAGTGGAACAGGTCCTGGTTGAGTCTTCTGCTGCTTGGCTGTCTGGGTCTTGATCTCAGATGCTTGCTGACTGGCAACAAAAACATTCTGTATTACATCTGATGATTTGGGAATGCTGAGTATGGGATTGGCTATTGGAATAGTTAAAATTGGCAATGCAATCTGAGTCCCCTGCGCACAAGAGAAGGAGAATGTTTGGCTTGATCTCTGAGGGCACTGGAGTTGGTATTTGGGAACAAAACATTTCTTCTCTTCAAAGATGGATGTCTTGTTTTGGACACTTTCCCGACCCACGGTGATCTGGCTGAGCGGCTGCTGGATCTTCTGGGTAATTTTAACCCTTGACGTTTGATGCCAAGGGTGTGGAAGACCATGGACCTGTGGCAGCTGAGTCGGACTACCTAGATTAATACTTTGCACCATTTGCTCATTCTTTTGCAGGGGTGCCTCTGTAGGATGAAGTATGAATGGCTGAACTGTGGGGCGTCTGCTGGATATGTGAATCTGCTGGGATCTGTTCTGTGGAAAAGAGCTGACGTTTGTGATGGGAGCTTTGTCTGCAGGGATGATGGTTTTCCGCACAGGCTGCTGGCTTTCTGGGCCTATCTTTAAAGACATCTGTCGAACCAGTGGCCCACGCCTCCTTTCAATAAGCGGTATCTGGGAGAGTTGTCCAGTCTTTGGCTGAGCAACAGGTGACAGAGACCTGCTGGGAGACACATTTCCACAATCAAAGGATTTGCTACGATAATCACTTGAAATTTCCACAGAAGGCTGTGTACAGGTGATTTGCTCAGATGCGGCACGCCTCATGATTCCAGGCACACCAAGGGTGTTGAAAGCTGCTGACAGACTTTGGGTATCCGGGACTTTGCCAGAACTCTCGGCTCTGGATGGACTTTCAGATCGAGAGAGCTCATCTCTGTCGAAAGAGGCAGAGATGCTGGAACAACGAGAGAGACTGCTATCTCTGCTGAGGCTGCGTGAGAGAGTAGACTCAAAGCTGGATTCCCCTGAGGAGTGATCCATTTGAGCCAACCGAATCCTTTTCTTTTTTGGGGGAAGTTTCTCTGCCGGTAACTTTGATAAGCTCTCGCTTCTCTGTGGCCAGTTGAACTGATCTGGAGGCTTGTCTGCTGGTTCGGCAGCCTGTGTCTCATGCTCCCTGTCTGAATCCTCTGTGACTAAAATCTCAGGGACCTGGATGTTGCTTTGGCGAACAAGACGAGACTGATGGACAGGTGTGGAGTTAACACTAAGCCTGCCATCATTGCTTTGCTCGTTTCTTTGGTTTCCATAATCAGTACTGGAGGATTTGGTCATTTTTTCATGGTAGGTCTCGGTGGAGCCAGCTGCTGCTCCTTCTATGTTGGCTTCACTCAGGGAATCCTTCTCCATGGTTATAACTGGAGATACCCGATCCACAGAGTCCGTCTCAAATGAGCTGTGGCTGGTCAGAGAGTTGGTGTGTTTAATCACTGACGTCCCACTGCCCTGCCTAGGTAGCTCTCCCTTCACCGAGCTGCTGTTCTGGGTTTCTCTAATGGGCGACAGTCTGGAATCTGTATTCATCCCTCGTGCTACAAGCTGGATCTGAGGTAGCTTTGGCTGGTTGTTTTTGGGCTGGACCTCTACTATTAGAGCATGTCGAGAGAACGTCCTATTGGTAGGATCTATTGGAGACTTCAAACTAACTGAGCATGGTGGGATGGTGTCAGTTGGAGACTGATCGTCCTCATCACCAACACTTTTCATTTTCCGCCTCTTCCTGATTGATGTCTGTTGATCTAGTATCCCTGAGCCGATTGTTGACCTCGGGATGATTGGGTGTTGTACGCTGACATGAAAAACATCTTGATCACTTTCTTTAACAACCACTGGCTTGTTCTTTGGGGCACGAAGTTCTGAGCAGTAGAATTTCTTATGAGTTTCAAAGTTCTCCAACTTCCTGTACCGATTCCGACAGGTTTCACATTCGTACATCGTGCCTTTGTTTTGTTGCGGCTTCTTGTTTCTGTCCTGACCGTGTTCAAATGACTTGCTCCTCTGCATCAAGTCAGCGGAGACGCTCGGGCCATGATAGCCGTCATCCATGGAGCGAACAGAAGGGAGGCCATGACCCTCACTTGTGGAAAAATCTTCCACTGCTACTTGTCTAACCAAAGTGCGAGAATGCATGGCAGGGTTTGGAGTTGGTGGTGCTGATGAGAATACCTCATCATTTAGGGAACCAATTTTATCATCAAAGGATTGACAAACCCTCAGAGGGTGGGGGATGGGAGCAACGTTGACAGGTAGGGCTGAATGTCCGGGTGTGGTGGGCATGGAGTTACTTCGTGTTATTGGCAAGCAGTCCATTGGAGGGTAGGGAGAAGGAACAGAGAGCAGGAACACTGGCTTTGACTTGTCTGTGGGGGTGAATGGGGACTTAGGGATGTCTGAGCTGGAACTTGACCGCCTTCCCATCGGTTTTAAATCAAACTGAAATGAGTCTTTGAAGATGTATGATTTTGGGGAGTCAATGCTGCCTCTTCTGGACAGAGAGGTCCTCCGTGGCTTAACGCTATCCAGCTGTTTGTTATCCACCACTGCTTCATTGTCTGATATCAGCTTTGAAATGCGCTCTTCCAGGGAGCGGGCACTGGCTTCCAGTGGTGGCCGCATTTGTCTTTCTGGGGGTCGTGTTTTTTGCTCAGCTGCAACATGCATTACAGTCGCAGCCAAGGCAGGGATGCTGGGAAGTGTATTCTTGGCAATGTCAGGGTCTACTGGGGGGATTATCTTTACAAAGGGACTTGTCGGGCTCATGGCCTGGTCGGCGCTTTCAGAGCGAGAGAAGTAACCAGAATCTGTGCTTCCTAAACTGCGGGGACTGAGCAAACACTTGGGCTGCTGCTGCTGAGAGAAGTCTGTAGCTTGCTGGCGCTGAAGTTGAGCATGCCCACCCAACAGGGGAGACTTGCACTGCTGGTCTTCATCCTCACTTACAGTGTCCAGTGAGGGATTCGTACCTTCCACCTCCTTCAGGGAGGACAGGATGCCTGATCTCAGATTTGTAGCCTGAAATTCTCTTTGCCTTTGAGCAGCAGCTTGCTCAGGTGCAGCACCTGTAACTCTTGGACTATCTGCCCTCAGAGGAGACGCGTTAACCGGATACACAACAACTTTTGGAAGAGCTGCCGTCACTTTAGGTTCATGGACCCTCCGACTTGGGGAGGATCTTACTGGTGAGTTCAGCTCTACGTGCGTAATGCCTGCACCTTGCAAACTGTTGTCAGAGGAAGCAGCTGTGCAGCTCTGCGTAGAATCTGGATCCAGGTCGGCGGTGCTACCTTCTTCATCACTGTCAGCACTCTCCTCTGCCTCTGAGTGTGTACCAGCAGCTTTGTCCGATTCTTGAGACAATGATCCCCCTCCAGATTCAGAGCGTGCCATGAGCCCCAGCTTTATAGCATGAGCGTGGGATTTCTTGTGCTTGTATAAGTTGCTCTTGGTTTTGAAGGAAAAGCCGCAGGTGACGCAGGGATATGGGCGCTCTCCTGTGTGAGATCTGATGTGTTTGAGCAGCACGCTGGGTTTTGCACACGCCCGGCTGCAGTATTCACATACATATTTTCCGGGCTTTTTAAGTTTTTGGTCCTTGGCAACCTGCTCAGCACCGAAGTTCATGACAGTGGTCATTTGCATCTGGTTGCTGCTCGGCGTTACTGGAACCTGAATGGTGCTGGGAACACTGGCAGGAATAGACTGGCATGTTTGTGCTACTGGTGGTTGGCTTTGGGGCAAAGCATTGGTGCCCATTGGAGCTGGTGGTCCGGTGCTAAAGTTCATGTGCAAATTGGGTTTTTCTGAATTTGAAGCAACTGGCACAAACTGTGGTGCACCCTGCTGAGATGTCTGCAGATTTCCCTGCAGAGCTGCTGCAATGCCAATGACGTTCCCCTGTTTGTCAATGTAATAGGTCTGCATGTGGGGAGGCTGCGTCTGGAGAGCTATGTTGACCGCAGGGAGAGGAGTTACTCCTCCTCTGAGCTGAGGATGGAGAGAAGCAGGTGTTTTATTGATGGCCATGGCCTGCGAGGGGCTTTTCCTCTCAGTCAGCGTACTGAAGTCAGGCTCCATCGCCTTCAGCAGGACGTCCAGAGGGTCGCTGCTGCGGTACGACTCTCCCACGAAGCCGTGCTCTGGGCTCTTGCCGTCTTTGGCAAGAGGCTCTTTGGCAGTAACCTGCAGGCTCTCCTTGCTGTCCGAGGGATCACGTGACGGAGGCCTAGAAGACGTCCCCTCTTGCTTCACCTTCTCAGCATCAGAAAAATGGGACCCCTCCTCGAGGGATGCTGCAGTTTGTACAACATTTCCTGGGTCTTCTTTTCTGTTTGGAGATGTTGGTGGATTGCTGGAGGGGTGGGTGGGGAAGGAGGAAGGTGTCGTGTCTTTAGGTGACGAGTCATGGGCTGCAGCTTCACATGATTTTGACTTCAAGGGCTTCTTCACGGGAGATTTGGGATTTTTCTTCAGCTGATTTTCTCCAACAATTTTTTTCCTCTTCAGGCCTTTTATGCTGTCCGCAGCCCTCTGACTGCTCTCAGACACGCCTGAGGAGACAGAAACAAACATCGTTGGTTCAGAAGTCAGCTATCATTCAGAGTATTCTACAGTCCTGATCAGAAAACAAAAATATGCTTCGTCAGCTGAAAATCTGAGTCACCTCCCGATCAGCATTATAACTCATGTTCTTTCCCTCAACCCCACTAATTTGTTACAAAATCTGAAAGAGACTTTTATAAGAAAACTCTTTAAAGATATATTAAAGTTTCTGGTGTGTCTAACAGTCGTTCTGGTTCTGTGAAGCAGCTGATCAGAACCCTGCAGCCTCAGCACCGGACCGGGCCGGGCTTTTTCAGGACACGGTTACGTAACGCTCGCTGTGCTCCGTCACAGTTTCCTGGCCTGTGATGGTGTTTCCCAGGATGAGCTCAGGGGGCCTTTAAGTTCTCTAGACATAATTAGATTAAGGAGTGCCTGATCTTCCCTAACTTAATCTGTTCTTCAGGCAAGCTGTGCATGAACCCTCAGCAACAGATAAACACCGTCTCAGAAACGGTTTCAGACACAAAACAGGAGCATCAGGCAGGAAACTGGATGTCTGCAAACATCTGCTGGTCTTCATCTGCCTGCGTCGACCAACTGGACCGGTTTTAATGATTTCATCATCAATCAAAGAGAAAATGTCTGTGTTTCACTGATAACAGCCGTGTAGATTAACACTCCTATAGCTGCTTTTTTCATAAACCAAATCTAGACATGAAGGAAAACAGTTTGTTCAGGAAGTGAGGAAATAATAAATATTAGATGATTAAATAAAGAGCAGCAGCTTTTTTCTTTCAAATTCAAACATTTACTGTAGAAACTGAAAAAGCAGCTTTCAAAAGAGGAATAAATCCTAACCATCCAGGCCTTGTGTGGAAAAGTATTCACCCCCTAAACCTAATAACTGCTGTTTCTCCCTCTGCAGCTGCAGCTGCCATCAACTGTTTCTAAAAACTTTAACCTCACTGGAAGAATAATGAACGTGCAGGTTTCTGATTCGGGTCAAATGTTTTCTAAATATTCATTTATTTTGGTCTATAAAATGTTTTCAGTTTCTTCAACAAAAACTTTTTCCAAAACATTTCAAGATTTCTCCGGTCCAAGTAAGTTTTAGTGTGAAAAGTCGCTGGATGTTTCCTGTCCGTCTCTTTATGACAGGAGCTGCGGTGCTTTAGGTTCACTACCCATCAGAATACTAAACCTCTCGGATGAGGCTGAAGCTTCTCCTACTGGAAACCAGTTAAGCCCTCAGGCCACTCCCACAGAGCCCCACAGGAAAACAAACTGGGAGCAGTGGCTGCTGCAGAAACATGTTTAGCTCCTGCTGGGTGTGGAAACTCTCCAGTCCACCCTGACGGAGCGGTACAGTTGGTTCTTACCTTCCTGTGAACCTTTTGGATCTTTCAGCTCCTTCTGCGCCTCTTCGATTTTGTCTGCAACAGAGAAGCAGAGACATTTTCAGCGGCGCTGCAGAGACGATGCTGCTGCTTCCCACGCCGCTGCAGCAACACGCATCAAAACACGCTGCTGCATCGCTGCATGCTGGAAAACACCCAGCTCTGGTTCTGGTTCTGCCTGGTTCCAGCATGCAGCAGGTCAGCAGCCTGGTTCTGTCTCACCCAAACGGACCGATACACCGACCGCTCCTGGAATTATTGATGTGAGGCGCAAAGAGGAACCAGGGGCTGAAAACTTTAATGTTCACTAAGCGGTTCTGATCCAACCGGATGGAGATGAACCAGAGGTTCTGCTGTAATCTGTGGTTCTGAACTGGTTCTGGTTCTAGTGATGCTAACCGGCACTGGTACCATAAAGCTCAAACACTCAGCTGGTCCAGTTGTAGATCAGGTAGCAGAACCAGAACCAGCGCCTCCATTCCGACAGGAAGTTCGACACGCTCCGACAGGAAGTTCGGCACGCTCCGACAGGAAGTTCGGCACGCTCCGACAGGAAGTTCGGCACGCTCCGACAGGAAGTGCGACACGCTCCGACAGGAAGTTCGGCACGCTCCGACAGGAAGTGCGATACGCTCCCACAGGAAGTGCGACACGCTCCGACAGGAAGTTCGACACGCTCCCACAGGAAGTGCGACACGCTCCGACAGGAAGTTCGACCCGTTACGGCAGGAATCTAAACCATCCCTCCATCCATGCCTAGATCTTTTCATCTTACACTCGTTTATCCTCCATCTGTTCTTCCTCTGTTCTTGGGTTCTATCTGTAGGTTCTGTAGAACCAGAACCGTCTGAACTTCATTGTTTCTGTAAAAGATGAAATCTGAACCTGGATATTTCCTAGAGGAGCGTTTATATTTGAACCAACGCGTCTCATTAAAGTGATGAATGTTGTTAAACTGGACCGGTTCTGACAACCCGACTCATGAAGTACTGACAAACACAACAGAGGTTCTAGGAACCTAAGCTGGTCTCTGTTAGTTTGGTTTCAGAACTGGATCAGTTCTGCAGGAGAAACCAGAAACAATTTGTCCCCTTTTCATTTAAACCTGAAGATTTTGCAGAAAAGAGAAAAATTTTCTCCTCCACCCAGGAAACCCTGAAAACATCCTGGAACAAAAACGCTCCTTCACACACAAACACCAACAGGAGGGAAGAAAGCAGGATGTTCCCAGATTCCCAGATCCGTGCCAGGAAACTCTGGAGTGGAGGAGGTCAGTGGATTATGTCATCCTGTGTGTGTGTGTGTGTGTGTGTGTGTGTGTGTGTGTGTGTGTGTGCGTGCGTGTGTGTGTGTTCCGACAGGCACACCCTCCTCCGTCTCTCTCTCCAGCGATTACATAACGCCGTCCCCACCCTGAACTGCAAAACACAGGAATCCTGCCAGCAGAAAACCAGCGACCAGCGTTTGTTTACAAAACGCAGCGACAACGGGAAGCTGCTGCTTCAGAGATCTGATGCACACCAGATCCCTAACACACAGCGGATCCCTAAGACACAGCGGATCCCTAAGACACACAGCAGATCCCTAAGACACACAGCAGATCCCTAAGACACACAGCAGATCCCTAACACACAGCGGATCCCTAAGACACACAGCAGATCCCTGACACACACAGCAGATCCCTAAGACACACAGCAGATCCCTGACACACACAGCAGATCCCTAAGACACAAAGTGGATCCCTAAAATAAACAGCAGATCTGTTCCTTTAACCAAAGATCCTCTGGATAAGAAAATCATCAAAAACACAAAATGTGAGAAACTTCAGAGCGAGAAGGAGTTTAAAATTCAAAACCACAGATTTATGCACATTTCCTCGTCTGCATGGCGTCTCTGGTGCCTCCATATTGGACCCGGAATAAGAACCGGGCCGGTTCTGCAGATCAGAACCCTCTGGGATCATTTCTCCCCAGCAGCTGGAAACCACCAGGTATGTAAACAACGCTGGGCTGGAAGCACATCATTATTATTCCCAAGATGATTAAAATAATAATAAATAAAACAATAGTAACAAAAATGTAAAAATAAAATTAACAAAAATAACAATTTTAAATAAAACTATTGAATTTAATGTAAATAAATAAAAATAAGAATAAAAAAATAAAATTATTAAATGTAATTCAATAAATGCAAAGAAAACAAATATATAATTAATTAAAGTAAATAAATAAAGATTAAAACATAAAGGGATTATTCCCCAGAGGGAAACATCTAAACCGTCCCAGAAGATTCAGCCCAATGTCAGAGCGTGAAGCTCGGAGAAACGACGTGAAACCCCAGAGCTCCAACTCCACAGGCCTCAGTTAGCAGGTCAAAGGTCACGACCCTGAATCCACATGGCTGCTTGGAAAGGTTGAAGCAGAAAGCCTCTTCTCTCTAGAAACAAGATGGCCGCCGGCCCGAGGCTCGCAGAGCTGAACCTGATGGACAACGTCCTCTGGACAGAATCAGGACGGACAGAACAAGCTGTAAGCACGGTGGTGGAGGGGTGATGGTGTGGGCTTGTCCTGCAGCCTCAGCACCTGCACTGTTTGATTCCTCTGCTGTCCAAAGGGTTCCTGCTTGGACCAAACCGGGTCGCCAGCAGAACCAGGAACCCAAACAGCAGCGTGTTGTTAAATCTGCATCACAACTCTGAAGCTGTGGCCTAGTCAAAGTTCAGACGTTCAAAGAGCCGAGCTGAAGCCTGGATGAACTGAAGCGTTAGAAGAACGGATTCCTGGTGGACGGGATCAAACTGCAGATCATTAGAGGCTAAAAACTGAAGCTAATCTGATTTATCTGCAGCTTCTCATGTTTGTTCGTTTGGACTCGATTTTTCCCATCAGGTGCGGCTGCAGGATGAGATTTGTTAAATAATTCAGAGACGGAGTGGGAACAAATGTAAAGTGAGAATAAAAAGTTGAGCGCTGGAGTTTGAGCCGATCTCGCTCTGCTGTGAGGACGTGAACAGAATGACGAGCGCCGCCCAAACCTGCAGCTCTCAATAATGCATAGAGAGAGCGAGAGGCGGGTCCGGGTCCGGGCGTCGCCTCCGAGCAGCAGCAGCAGAAGAAGAAGGCATCTGGCTGTGGCTCCTCTGCAGAGGTTTGCTGCTGAACGCGCGCTGCTGCCCCCGCAGGAAGCTGCAGGCCGCTGATTATGGGACTGCGTGGGCTCCCAGTTAAAACCTGAAATAACGAGAAGCGGAGCGGGCGGCTAGGAGTGTGTGGGGGAAGAATATGAAAATCAACTCCTCCAGCTCCCTCTGACTGCAGCTGCCACAATTATGAAACATTTGTAGAGGAGCTGCTGTCGTAGCATGACTGCAGCTAACAGGTCAGAGCGTTTCTACCGGCTCTGCTGTGAATGTGAGAGCAGGAAGGTGGGATTAGTTTTCAGGGTGGGATTAGTTTTCAGGGTGGGATTAGTTTTCAGGGTGGGATTAGTTTTCAGGGTGGGATTAGTTTTCAGAGTGGGTTTAGTTTTCAGAGTGGGATTAGTTTTCAGGGTGGGATTAGTTTTCAGGGTGGGTTTAGTTTTCAGGGCGAGTTTAGTTTTCAGGGTGGGTTTAGTTTTCAGAGTGGGATTAGTTTTCAGGGTGGGTTTAGTTTTCAGGGTGGGTTTAGTTTTCAGGGTGGGTTTAGTTTTCAGGGTGGGTTTAGTTTTCAGGGTGGGTGTAGTTTTCCACCCCTGAAGTAATAAATAAATCTTTACATCTGCCAACATGATTTCCAGCAGCGATCAAATCATCATGAGCCTGAATCTGTGGAACCAGTAAAACCTGCAACAGCAACTATTTATGTAAATATATGTGTGCATATTATTAATTATGATTATTATATTCTGGATGGTCACTGATCCATGTAGGGTCAGAACTATGCATAGAACTATTTTCACTAGGAGAGAATAACTTTGGGCAACTTTGGAACATTTAGATTCTCCTAAATAAATTATTCCAGATAAATCGAAAGCACTAATTAATTTGCTCGGCTGTTTTGTAAAGTTCCAGCTGAATAAAGTTCAGTATTTGGGTTTTGGTCACCAGCTGAAGAGTTTATTTTCATGCTCTTATTTTGAAGTCTGTCAGGGCAGCAGTTTGGATTCCTCTCCTCAAATCTTCCTGCTTCTGTCAAACAGCTGAAAACTTCTATATAGAAACTGTAACGTTGTTCTCTGAGGAGGCGGCCTGCAGAAAGGTGGCGCTCTCTTCGTAAAAACAAAAGGGAGGACGCAGGGATGGAGTAATCCCACCCAAGCCTGGATTTAAATATGGAAAAAAAAATTCTCAGTTTGTGATTTTGCTCCGTAAAGCAGACTGCAGTAGATCACGAGGATCCGACAGGCTGAAGCAGAAATCAGTTTGAATAATTATGCATCAGTTTGAATCGTTATGAATCATGAATCGTTATGAATCAATTATGAATCGGTTTGAATAGTCATGAATCGGTTTGAATCGTTATGAATCATGAATCGTTATGAATCAATTATGAATCGGTTTGAATCATTATGCATCGGTTTGAATTGTTATGAATCATGAATCGGTTTGAATTGTTATGAATCATGAATCAGTTTGAATAATTA
>NW_015112827.1:129235-199829 GCF_001443285.1 Poecilia latipinna
TGAATCGTTATGAATCATGAATCGGTTTGAATTGTTATGAATCATGAATCAGTTTGAATAATTATGCATCAGTTTGAATCGTTATGAATCAATCATTATGCATTAGTTTGAATCGTTATGAATCAATCATTATGCATCAGTTTGAATCGTTATGAATCATGAATCGGTTTGAATCGTTATGAATCGTTATGAATCAATCATTATGCATCAGTTTGAATCGTTATGAATCAATTATGAATCGTTATGAATCAGTTATGAATCTGTTTGAATCGCATCGTGAGGAAAGATTCCCTCGTCTCGTCTGGCTGCTGCTGGAGGGAAAAACTTAAGAGACCCAAAATGATCAGAACGTCTCCAGATTAAATCGGACTGGACCCGGCTAATTCAGCGCCGGGTTCTGGTCTCAGCAGCAACTCGGGTTGGTTTAGAACTTCACAGCAGCGGTTCTGTACAGATTCAACTTTATATGTTTAGTTCTTTTTTTTTTTTTTACTAAACCAGTTTTCGATTAATTACTATTAATCAATAATTGATTTGTGATGATTAACCTGATTGATCATGTGAGCGGTGTTGCAGTCAGAACCAGAACCAACGTTTCTCCGCCTGCAGACCTGCAGGATGTTTCAGGTGTTCAGAAACAGCCGCCCTGCGGTAAAGGTAGATTTTATCTGCTGTGTTTTTGTTTCTGCAGGGAGCTGTTGCTAGGCAACCAGTAGGAAGTATAAAGGTCCCGTTTCAGGAAATGGCCTCCCAGTTCACCCATTAAAACCATCAACCGTCAAGTTTTACTTTCCCTTCAAGTGCAAAATAAAAAACCAAAGCAGTCGCTGAACCGGACCGGACCGGACCCTGCAGCTTCCAGAACAAACAGGTCCAGCGGGTCAAAGAGCTGCAACAGCTTTGGACCCGGCCCACTCCACCAGAACCAGAACCACTGGGACAGAACAAACTGGAAGCACTGGGAGCTGTGGAGCTCCGCCGGCCCGCTGCGACAGCACCGCCTGCTTCCTGTTTTTGTTCAGAACCTTACCTCCACCGATCGGACCAGAACCGGGCCCTGAAGCAGAACCGTTCCAGAAACTCCAACAGAAACCAACATGCAGGACCAGCCGGTGCAGAGCAGAACCTCTTCCTCTGGGTTCTGGACTCGGTCCCAGGACCGACCCGCTCCGTGTGTGTGTTTCCTGCCTATCAGCTGAGGCGGCGCCGCGCGGTTTCCTCTGAGTGACGACGAGGGGAATTCCTGTAAGGCCCGTGGTGAGAGGGGGGCGGGCCCGGCAGAACCCAGCCTGCAACGTCACTGAGAGCGGCTGCGGCACCTCCAGGGGATCCTCCTCTTCCTCCTCCTCCTCCCTCTGCTGCAGGAGGATCCACGGCCGGGCCTGCTGCTTTCACTTCCTGTTTCTCCACCAACCTGCTTCTGCTCAGCTGCACAACTCAGAGTTTACTTGATTATGCAACTGGCCCAATCTGGCCAGAACCGGACCAGAACAGATGAATCATCTCTGGGTCATCGTCACGCTGCTGTAAAGTTACAAAACAAACTTTGCAACATCTGCACATACTTGGAAGATTACAGCAGAGCTGCACAAACCGGGCCGTGACTGGTTCTGGGTCACAGCAAAACAGAACCGCTGAAACACCTAAAGACGGCATCGGCCGGGTTCTGCTGATCCGATGCATCTGACAACCAATCAATATCAGCGTGAAGTGATGAGTGTGTTCACAACGCCGAGACAGAAAGACGACGGCAGCAACCTCATCGAACTGAAGATACCAAAATAATATTAACAAAAAGTAAATTAAATTAAAATATAAAAAAAGTTAAATAATTAAAAAAAAAGATTACAGCCAAAATAATTTAAAAATAAATAGTACAACAAAGACTACAATGTGGAGGACCAACTTGGTTTTGATGTAAAACCTTCAGCTTTAAACTTGATCTCTGCTGTCCGTGTTTTATTTTGTCCGTGTGCGTTTCTTGTTTTAAATAAAGTTATTGGGAAAAAAAGGTAGCATGTGAGGAGAGGAAGCGTAAACAGACTTCAAAATAAGAGCATGAATATAAACATCTAACTACTCAACAGATGTTGAACTTTATTCCACTGAAAGTTTAGAAAATAGACAAGTAAATTAGCACCTTAGAATTGGTTTTGAACAATTAATTTAAGGAAAGCTAAGTGTGCTAAGCGTTTTAAAAGTTAGCAAAAATGCTAAACAAAACATAATCTCTGCTAGCAGATTAGCAAAGATATACCCACTGATTGTCAGTTTCTGTAGGCCCCTATTAGCAGGTTCAAGGTTAAAGGTCATGACAGAGCATTTAGAAAACACTGAGTGTTTGGATCAAACATCCTGGATCCGGCTGGACCTGCAGTTTGTTTACATCCTGAATCCATTGACGGGATTTCTAGGTTGTTTAGCCGTTTAGTTCCAGAGAAACTAAATATTTACGCCACACACGGCGACCGCTGCCTGTGAGCAACATCACGGCCGTTTGGATCATCGTCCCGCTCTGTAATCAAGCAGCAGAGCCGGGTCGGCAGGAGAACCGGGCCGTGACTCATCCAGCAGCTTAGCGCTGAGTCAGCGCAGCGGCTGCAGGACGCCTCTGCTAATGACGGCTGAGCCGCCGAGGCAGGGTCACAGTCATTCAGCTCCCTGGACTCAGAGGAGGCCAGAACCAGGACCAGGACCAGGCCAGAAGGTTGGAATGCCTTCTGCCCCAACCTTTTCCACACAAACAGAAACCGGTTCAGTCGACTCTGAGTTTGACGTTTCAAGCTAAATATTCAGTTGGCTGAACATTTTGGTCAGAGCTAAATATTTAGCCAATATCCAAATTCACTTGCCAATAACTGGAAGTGGACTACCAAAATAAAAGCTTGGTTTTTATGAACTCCTGCTTTCTAATCACTTCCTGTCATTTCTTCTTTTCTTGAAAAACATTTGAGCTTAAAACAAAAGATGAACCGATTTAAAGGCACTACGACGTTTACCAATGGATCCTCAGCTAAACGATGCATCGTTTAAGTATTTAGCTAGCTAGCTAAACATTTAGTGTACAAGCTAAACATTTAGCTAGCTAAATGAATGTGTGAGACTCAAATGAACATCATGATTCAGCAGTTTAGTTTATGGGTCACAATCGGACCATTCCATACAAATTGGACTTCAGACGAGAATTAGCTCATGCTACAATCTGGTAAACCAATCAAATGGTGACATTGATTGGTTGTAAATAAAGTTTATAATAATCTGTTGGATCTGATCAGAATAAAACATAATGCCACTACGTTCAATTATACACAAGAAAATACTATTTTCTGTTGAGTATTGATCACCTCTTTTAATTCTGCACCTAAAAATGAACTAAAAGTATGAAAAAACTAAAACTACTACTATAACTAATAAAAACTAAACTAAAACTAAACAATAGTCAACTAATAACTAGCAAACACTCCCCAAAAACTAATTAAAACTAAATGAATTAGACAAATAAAAACGTCACAATACAACTGAACTAATATGAAGAACTGAAAAACATTATGATCCGGTTCTGAGTCCGCTGGGATCAACGGTCCGAACGCTCCACCATGTAGTCACAGTTTGGTCAAACAGAACCAAGAACTTCAGCTGCTGCAGAAACAGAAACATGATTCCTCACAAACCCGGCAGAACTCGGCCCAGTTTGGGTCCAAAACACAAACGAACGCCTGATGGAACCAAGTTCTTCTACGTGTTGATTTCTGATCTGCACAACAGAAACGCTGAAAGCCCGACCCGCTCTGACAGAACCACCTGACGCTCCGGTCTGCTGCGCTGCAGGTGAATCATCTGCACAGCTGCAAATGTTAATTATCATCATCAAAAGTGGTTTTATTTTTTACCCAGAGGAAACGCTTCAGGTCAGATGAAACGAACTGTTCAGTTCAGCTTCTCTGGACTGCAGAAAACATTCAGACGAGTCAGAAATGAGTTTATTTCGTTAAAGTCAGATTATTCATGCTTCAGTGTTTCCAGTTTTCTTCCAGAAAAACTACCGACTGCTGAAACCCAGCAGAGCCGCAGCTTACAGAGACTCTGCTGTTACAGAGGTTTGGGGAACAGGTTTTAGAAATCGATTAGTCTGACTATTCAACTGCTCTGCTGATTATTGACGATTAATCGACTTCTCTATCAATTATTCAGACAATTAATCGTTTATTTTCTAACAAGTAACGAGTATTTGAATTGTAAATTTGCACATTGTAAAGATTTGCCATTTTACACAATATTAGAAATACATAATACATACTAATAAATAAATTCCTCTTTATTAATTAAGAAAATAAACATTTTACTGCCTAAATTGCAATAAGAGCGCTCCTTAGGGAGCGTTCAATCATTTGTTCGAAGGATGCGTCTGCAGTTCAGAACCGATCTGCTGGCTGAACTTTAACCCGGTGAATCTAAATCTGATTCCAGACGAGTTCTGGGTGGAACAGATTGTTTTTGTCTTAGTGAAAATGTTCATATTTTGTGTAGTTTGGTTTGATTCCTGCTCTGAGTGTGTTGTTCTTTCAGCTGAAGTCCTGTTTTGAATCGGTATGCTCCCGTTAACAATTCATTACTAAATTAGTTGATGATTATTTTCAATTAATCACGATTAATTGCTTGAGCCTGACTTTGGTCTGGACCTTATTGGCGTCGATTTTCAGGAAATCAATTGTCCTCTCTGTCAGCCACTCGGCCCGACTTTAATGAAGGACCAAAACTTCCTGGAAAGTTTTCAGATGCCGGTTCGCCACAAGAGACACGACTGTGACGCACAAACGCAGGAATCAAACAGGATTCAGTTTGAATCGAACGGCAGCTGTGGCTCCGTTTGTCATCACGGTGCCCAGCGTGAGCCGGCGAGCCTTCCAGGAAATCTTAATCAGATCTGAGGATTGAGAGGAAGAGAACAGGAAGCCAGCAGCTGATTCTGCTGCCGCTGCAGGAACAAAGTTGTTCCTGAAGCGGAAAGTCCAGGCGATCCGTTTGCTTTCCGTTGCTGCAGCCTGAAGCATCCTGATGCTTCAGCTTCTAATGTTTAATCAGGTTAGAGAAGCTGAACTGTCATCTGGGGCTGAAAGCTGCAGGATGAGACTTTTATAAAAAATATTTTCGCATATTTTTTTAAAATTATCATTTGTTGTCACAAGACAAATAAAAAAAATCTCTGCCTTCTTCTTGTGCTAACTAAAAACAACCAATCAGAGCCAGGAGGCGGGTCTTAGCGCTGCCAATCACTCTTGTACTCACCCTCTCCTGCTTGCTCTCTGCTAAGCTACAGCTGGTTCACAGCATAGTCTGCTACAAATGCTAACGCTGGTTAGCATAGCCACTAATGAAGGCAGAAAAATGTTTTTCCTGCAACAGTAAGTTGTTCAAACATTAGCACATTGAGTAGCACATACACAAGATGGATTGACAGCGCTAAGCTCCGCCTCCTGGCTCTGATTGGTTATTTTTGGTGCATTTTTCCAGACAGCAAGAGCAGCTCAGGGAGGAAATAGATTATTTTCAGATTGTTTCATATCAAACTGTCATTTTTAACAAATATTAATAAAAGTTTCAAACTGCAGCTTTAAAATGACAGAGGAACAAAACTCAGCTGCAGCAAAATGTTTGAATAAAACTAAAATCACGACTTTAAATAAATTTAGATCCCTGTTTTATTTTCTCTTTCTGTTTTTCTGCATTTGATTAATAATGTGGAGCCTTTTGTTTTGTCCAAACTGCCATAAATATAACATTAAAACCTGGTGAAAACATTTGACACTAATGAGTGTCACAGGTAAACGTTCTGGTTTGGAGCTGAGGAAGGTAAACATCGTCCCGACACGCCGATGTTGACGTGAGTCACCACGTTTCTTCCCCGACTCGTTCCGGCACGTTGCAAACTAAACCACTTCTAGTGACATGTTTGCTTTCTGTTCACAACAGAAACTCGTTTATCTTCAAGCGTTTCTGCCTCATGACTGCAGTGAGTCAGAAACAGAGAATCAGAGGCAACCAAAATGTTAACGCCAGCGATGTCCGATACTAGTGGTGCTGCTTTGGCTGAGAACCGATATTTATCAATATTAAACTCCCAAAAACCTGCTGGGGCTGCAGCGACGTTCTGACGATTAATCTGATTAAAGAAGCCAAATTCTATTTTTAACCACTTAGATTTTTTTTTTTTCTGTTTTGATTTAATTTCTGCTCTGAGTTTGTTGTTCCTTCAACAAAATGCCTGTTATTGAATCTGAATGCTTCAATTAACGATTAATCGATCAGTAAATTAGTTGATAATTATTTCAATAATTAGTTAATTATGATTAATCGGATTAATCGTTAGTCTTAAATCCTGTCATCAGATGAGCAGCTCCTCCCTTCATCCTCCAAAAACAAACAGCAACAAGATGGAGATAAATATCGATTTTTAATATCGGCCCAGATTAACTTATCAGCCGATACTGATGCGATACCGATATATCATCCCTAATTTCAAATCCTTCCCAAGAAATGATTGACTGTCAGCCTGCAGTAGTCGGGGCCGAGCAGCGCTGTTCTAGGGGCCACAGAGGGCCCCTGAGCCACACTTTGGACCCCTCTGTAAATGTGTTTAGTTTGTCAGAAAGCTTGGTGGATTCTTCCTCGGCTTAGTTTTCCCTGTCGGTTTTTGTTGACAGGTTGCTTCAGCCCTGAAGAATTGTTGCAGATTTTACTTTTATTCTCATGATCAGTTCTAGTTTTCTTTCTTTTTTTAGCTTTCAGTAAAACTTTGCTGCTTCAGTTTGTCTCGGCAGATTATTGCAGATCTTATTTGTTTATTTTTTGTTCCAGATTTTGTCGCATTTCAACCAAAACTGACATTTTTTCTTGCTTGTTTTGTTACATTTTGTCAGATCTTCCTACAGCTGATTGTTCTGTTTGTTTCTGAATTCTCTGGTTTGATGCCACCCGGTAATAATAATTATTATTATTATTATTTATTTATTATCATTGTTTTCTTCGTCTTGGCGTTCAGCTTCAGCTCATTAAATGATGATTCTTGTTTTTACAGTTTCTCGGTTACATCCTATTCATAGATTGCATGTTGCAACAGTTGCTGCAACAGTTGCTGGTCCAGTGCATCGTTGCTTTGACGCGTTGCTGCGTCATGTTGATGCCGACTGTTTTGCGTAACTTTGGGACTTTGTGCGTTTCCTCCTGATCGGCTGCATCTATTGATCATAAATTTGTTTCCTGTGATGAATTAAAGCTGCAGTGTGTAACTTTTAAAGAAATGTTTTGATATTTTTGTTAAAATTGTCTCCATGTTTCAACTTATGAGACAGATAATCTGTAAAGATTGATCTCCTCCTTGAGCTGCTACTGAGAAATCTACCAAATAAATAAAAATTAATAATAAAAACACAACAGGTGAAATAACGACACCTAATAGCGTCAAATATTAGCATCATAAAAACTGTCTTCAAAAACCCAAAGAGGGAGGAAGAGAGCGGGATGAGCAGCACCACATCGAGGGTGATTGACAGCGCTAAGCCCCGCCTCCTGGCTCTGATTGGTTGTTTCTGTTAGCGCTGGGAGACGGCAGTGGAGATGGATTTTTCCCACAGATTATCTGTTTGTCCGGGTTTCATCTGTGGCGGTTTGGTGGAAATATTCTGTAATCTGAGATTATTAATCCATCATCAGGTCTGTTAATTCAGCTGCTTTGAGCCCAGAGGCTCCAGTTTGACTGAAATCAGATTTTTTTTTCTATCTCTGTTTTGTGATTGAGAAGCTGCCGCCCACCTTCACCTCCTTCACTGCTGCTCCGCTCTGCAGGAGAGGTTACGTAACCGCGCCTCTTCCTCTTTACGTTTCCATCCTCCTCTTCCTCGCCTCTCTGGCCTCAACCTTCCTCCCCTGACCATCAATATGACATGAATAAAAATCTCGTTATTAAATCATCAAAGTGCTGCAGGAGAACAAAAGCTGGATTAAATCCACCGATCTGATTTTCTATTTTTCTCTTTAAATCTCTTTTTCTAAGAACTAAAACACAAAAGAAAAAATTAACTCAACCGAAATGAAATATTAACATTTCCCTCACCTGCATCTCATTTTTATTCAATTATGAAACTCTGTCAAGCTACAAACTGTTGGCTGGTTGGGATGGATGATCAGAGTTCTGATGCCTTTAATAAACAGAAACACGTTGATTGTTCAATAATCGGCTGGCGGGCCGAGCCGATCACAACCGATCACCAATCAGAGCCATTTATGATCCACACCGTTTATAATCTGATCACGACCTGATTAACATGTAGGAACAGGTTGATTGTTCAATAATCGGCTGCTGATCGAAGCCGATCTGATTACAATCTGATCACCGATCAGAGCTGATCAGGGAAGAATCTGCCAATTCCAGTCTGTGGCCGATGGATCGGTGCGTTTCTGTTTGGGAAGCTACCAGCATTTCCCTCTGAATTCATTTGACTGTTTTATATCCGAAGCCTCAGCCTGAGGACCTGCAGGAAAATCTGAACCTTCGGTCCAGGTTTTAAAGTCTGAGCTGTTTTCCGTTTTTCTTCACTTGTCAAACCTCAGAACCGGAACAGAAACTTCAGCCTGAGGACTTTGGGCCGACAGGTGTCCGGGTCGCGGATCAGCCGGAACCGAGGACAAACTTTACCTCAGCGACCAACAGAGACACAAACACAAAGCCGAGCTGCTGTACCTGATATGATGAAGAGGAGAAGAGGAAGACTCCCCGCTGGGCAGCTCACCGGGAAACCCCCGACATTCCTGACCCAAACATTCCCAAATTGCAGCCGACGACCGAGACGAGCGTCCGTCCTCTGAGCTCTCCTTTCCCTCTCTGCCTGTTTTCTCCTCCGTCACTGCAGCCCTCCTTCTCTCCTCCCTCTGCTCCGTTTTTAATCCTTTCTGTAAGTCAGGGAAAGCCCTCCCTGCTCCGACTTCCCCGAGCGGCGCGGCGCCTCCTGCTATAAAAAGCCAAACAAAGCGGGATGAAGCGCTAAAAACGGCGCAGCTCTTTAAATCCTCACACACTTAGAACATGAGATTAGCTGCAGGGCGAGCGGGATATAAATACCATCAACCTGATGTAGCATTGATCCGCCCGGCTGCATGAAGCCGCGCAGCTGCAGCGACAGAAACACACCGGCCGATCCGGATCCGAATCCGGATCCGGATCCGGTCTGGGGGAAGCAGCTGCTCCCATGAACCAGAAAACTGCCAACATTTTAATTACGAAAATAAATCCGCCAAATGGAAACACGCGATTTATTCAAGAAAATGTTAGGGTGGTTTTTCAGCCTTATGAAACACTTGATGCTACTACTGGCGAAAACTACGAAGAAGAAGACCGGAAGTAGTCGGAGTTTCCCCAAAACACAGGAGAGAATATTTCAACATTAAAAAGACATTTTTTGTGCACCAGAACAAACTATTTGTTGCACCGCATCATAGAGGGAAAACATAAGGAGAGGAAAATGAACTGCTGCATAAACAGACTTCAAAATAAAAGCACAGATATAAACAGCTGACAGATTTTAGCTGTAGGTAATCAAAACTTCAACACAGATGTCAAACTTTATTCAACTGAAAGTTTACAAAACTGCTAAGTAAATTAGTGTATTAGCATTCATCTGGAAATATTAAACTAAAGTGGACTAAATGTTTCCAAAGTTAGCAAACACCTACATGAAAAATTAGCTCTGCTATTAGCTCATTAGCATAAACAGTGAAGCCTTCCTGATGTGTTTCACTGAGGTTTTGATGTTTCCTGTGGGAGGAAATGCTCTTCATTCACACCTTCAACTGCACCTCAGCCCAAATTAACACCAATAATCACATCAGTATTATTACTTATCAACTAAAAATAATAACATTTAAAAGCTAAAATGGTAGAAGAATGAATTTTACTGGGAGCAAAACAGCATTCAAGTCATTTTAATGTTTTTCTTCAATTTTTAAATAAAAATATGCAGAATTTAAAAACCTGTTTTAGTATAAAAGCTGTCAGAACGTCCAACCAGCTGGTGTTCCTCAGGGAATCATCCTCAGCCTCCTCCTGTTTCAACTTTCTTCTTCTGCCATTTGTCACTATAAACCCAACAAGACCCAGCAGGTCTAGAGAAGCTTTCCCTGAGTGAACTCGGCTTCCTGACGCTCTGCCTGCACCTGATTTACATCCAGCAGATATTAACGGGCTTCTGCAGAACCAGCTAATCCCTTCCTCTGAACTGGGTTCCCCGATGCCGAGCTGCATGCAGCTGGAGGGACTTTAGATCCTTTCTGGACGGAAATATCATCAGATTTCAGTTAAAATTATGTGAGATTTGTAGGAAATCTTTGTGTTTAAACTCTACAACAGATAATCAGAGGTTTCCAATGCTTCGTTTCCACAGCGGAAGAGAAAAGACTGTTTGACTTTTTTATGTGGCTGATAATTTTGTTGCATTTTAATTTGACATCCGTCTATTTGAGGTAATGGCTTCGGGCCTGCAGGGGAAGCCGGATCTCTGACTCTGCAGCGAGGAATCCGTTTTACACCTGAAGCTCGCTGTGACTCACGCCGACACCCTGCAGCCGCGGAGCTCCTCTCGTACAGTTACAGGCTGTTACTTACAGGAGGAAGGTCTGCAGCACTGCAGCCAATCACCGGCATCCTCCTCACTGAGCAGCAAAGCGAGGAAGAACGTCAACCGGAGCAGAATTCCTCTGAGATTTTCCCACCCGAGTGGCACTGTGAGCTCAGACCCCCCCTCCAGGATCCCTACCCATGGCAACAGCAGCTGAAGAAAAGACGTCCAGAGTTACGCAAGAGGAGGAAGCTCAGCCAGCAGGCAGCACCCTCCTCTTCCTCCTCCTGCAGATATTTCCACATTAACCCTCTGGACATTTACTCCCGGGTCAGAGGGGGTTCTGCACGAAGGAGTGGATTCCCTTTAGGAAAAATAACGCATTTCTACCCTAAACTGAACAGCAAACAGTGAAATACAAACACATGAAACTACAAAACACACAAATACAAAAAACAAACCCAGCAGAAAAATCCTCCAACCACAGAAAACAGAAGTAGTCAGAAAATACCACAAATAGAAAAAACAAAGTCCTCCAGACCACTGGGGGGCGCCTGGTATTTCATACATAAAGATGCTGCTGTTCTTCAATATCGCTAAAGATATGAAGTCTGATGCATCTTTTCTTCCTCCAACCGTCTTTTGGACGTTCTGTCCTTACCGACAGTCTGGTCCCAAACCATTTGGTGGTCGACTCCCTCTAGTGGCCTGGAGTGAGTTAGCAGCGATTTATGATTACTATTTTTGCTTTTTTTCTCTTTTTTTATTTCGTTTAGCTGCAGCTATGACATTTTGTTAGTAATTTAGATTCACTAATGTTTTTTCTCCCATGCGCATTTTGAAGTATCAAGTTAGAAAATGGAAATGGAAACAGCGACATTCAAAGTTTCCCAAATTTGGCGAAAACATTTATATGCTCAGCGCAGTTTGGCGTTTCCAAAAAAAGAGTCGATGTGTGAAAGGAAAGATGGAAACACATTTCCCAAATAAGATCTGATGTAGCGACGTAACCTTCCACTGGTGGGTCTGTGCCTTACCACAGGCACAAAACTGGGAAAAACGTTAAGTTGTGCTGCTACACTTTTTTCATTTCGCCCAAGTGGTCTGGAGGGAGTTTGCAGCCTTTTATGCTTTTTGTTGTTTTTTTTTATTTGCTTTTATTTCATGTGGTTGTGGGGTCTTATGCAGTTGCAGAATGTTAGTAATTGTGTTTCAACATTTTTTAATGCACATTTTAAAGAATTGCATTAGAAAAGGTTAATGGGATGCAAATAATTTCTGAGATGTGTTGAAGGTCCATGCCAGTTAGCACCTCTACTTCCTGTTTATTACAGCCATACGTAGCATCAACATCTGACAAAATGTTACTTTGCGAAGTCCTTTCAATTTGTTCCAAACCAGTAGATCAAAACGAGCTGAAATTCACATTTTCCTTATTTCTTTTTTAGTTTTTGTGACTCTTTATTCCAGGATAAATTAACAATAAAGGTTATAATTAAATGAATATTACACTGTTAATATGTTCCTGCTTTCGCAAACATCAATAAAAAGAAGAATCTGCAGAATGTGCCAATGATTAATCGGAATCTATTCCAATTAATGATTGGATGATTAATCATCAGAATAATTGATTAATTGTTAGCTGCAGAACTAATCTAAGCCTTTCCTGGCAGCAAACTCAGCCTTAGATTCAGGTTCTAGTCGGCCAGTGCAGCACGGTTAAATGGACCAGAACCATAAACATGCAACAGATCTACAAGTGGAAACCTGTAGAGTAAAATCAGCCAAGATCAAATTTGCAGGGTTAACCCTAACAGAAACACATTCGATACTCAAACTGCATCAGAATCAGAACCGATTTGCTCCAGAACCACATCAATCTGCCTTTCCATGAAACTAGATAAACAGTAAAACTCTGGAGCGATGCAAATCATGGAAATAAACACTTTTCCCTTACTAAAAACCACAGAAGAAGAAGACTTCTACATTTATTCCAAACCACAGAGAAATATTTTTATTTTAAGCTTTTAAGGAAGTCTTTCTGTGGTCCCCCTAGTGGTCTGCAAGGTACTGCACGTAAACGACCGTTTATCTGCGTGAACTCAAAGTGCGACGCCTGCAGTTATTTAACAAAGGATTGTGTTTAAAAATATTAATGAATAAGTACCTTAAGGCCGGGACATTCAAAATAAGAGCTAAAGGTAAAGTTGGGAAGAAAATATCGTCAGTGCTTGTATGAGGAGTTCATGTCTGAATATTTTTCTGTTCCTCAGGGTGAGTCGCAGAGTTTTTGTTTTCAGAGCTCTATTACGAAACACAGCATCCGACATGCAGAACCGGGTCTGCCCGGCCCGGCCTGCACTGCGACATGACTGCGACGAGGCGCTGAGCAGCGCTGCGCCCCGCGCTCACTAACTGCATCTGAAAACCAAAAATTATTTACGGCGGGCTGAAAGAAAACCAAACTTAAAATCCTCACATTCAGAATCTGTAAACAACTCAGTAACATCTACAAAGCAGCTGCACCCAGATGGGTAGGATGAACAAAGAACATGACAGACTAATATTGTCAGGTTGTATTCAGATGTTACTGCGTGTCAGAAGCTCGGTGGTTTGTGAGTTTGTTAAACGGTGAAGTGATTCTCAGCCGGGCAGAGTTTGAGAAAAGTCACTTTACAGGTTAAATAAAGTGAAAGTGAGAAGCTGAGATCAGATAAGATCTGAGTCTGAACATGTTCCAGCGTTTCTCCGCGGTCCTGACCCGTTTCCTGCCCTCCGTGCTCGTAGGAGGCTCCAGCAGTCGGCCACCAGAACAGCACCTGCAGACCCGCATTCATCCCGCTCAGTTTCCCTGGCAACCCCTGCATCGGGCCGCGCAGCCCCCACACAGCCGGGCTTTCAGGGCTTCAGCCCTGCGCTGCCTCCATGAAGGATCCTTCAGTTTATTTAGAGGCTCCATCGCGTCACCCCCCACCCCTGCAGATGACACGTTTCCTCTGGAGTGTTCTTCATCTCTCCTCCTCCTCCTCGCCGTGTCATCAGTGCGTCTCCGCCGCCGCAGGCAGCATCAGGCAGAGCTGGCCTGCAGAGGGGAAAATGCGCTCCAGCTGCGTGTGGCGGCACATGCTTTCAGGAAACCCAGGGAGGTCACCGTTCGTTAGCTCCAATTTACCTTCAACTCCTCAGAGCTTTCAGCAACGCTTCGCCTTGAAAAGTTTACGCCCAATAAGCAGACTGATGAGGCGGCAGGAGGATTTTATGAGTGGATACACAGAAACAGGCTGAGGCCCACAGTTTGAAGGTGACCTATTAGACTTTATGAACAGGTTAGGATTGATCTTTGGTCTATGCAAAACATGTTCACTACATTTTTACACAAAATCATCCTTAAATAATCAGATTTTAGTCTGTTTAGTTCTCTTTTAGGGCCTCTGTCATTTTAAATCCTAATAATCTGTTCTGGCCACGCCCCCAACTCGATGTTCGCGTGTGAAAATGGCTGCAAACAGATGCATAATTATACAACCGTACATCTTTGAAAAGCATTAGCAGAGCCTCCTGCACAACTAGGAAGAATGCAGGAAGTGTTTTCTGGATGGCAAATCAACAACAAAATACTTGTGTTTTCCAGCAGCCATTGTACAGCTCAAAACCAGCTGACCAAATGTGCTGGAACTCAGCTGGGGTTGCTAGGTAATGAACAGAATTCAGCTAGGGTTGCTAGGTAACAAACGGAACTCAGCTAGGGTTGCTAGGTAACGGACGGAACTCAGCCGAGGTTGCTAGGTAATGGACAGAACTCAGCTAGGGTTGCTAGGTAATGGACAGAACTCAGCTAGGGTTGCTAGGTAATGGCACAGTGCCCATTGAATTGACTCAAAAAGGGAGGGACGTTTTTGAAATGGCTCATTTTACAGACACTGAAAACCATTAAATTATTCCCCCAAACCAGCTGGGCTGTTTTTAGAAGCAGTAGGCACACAAAGGGAAGAATCAGAATGTGCAAAAAGTGAATTTTCCCTAATGGGATCCCTTTAAATCATTTATGAAGAAGAACTCACAAAGCAACGCGAACACGACCTTTAGAGGCGAGGCGTTCAGGTGGCGGCGTGAGACGAACATCAGCCAGGAGGCTCGAGGAAAATGTGTGTGATGGTTAACATGAGAACAGCAGCAGCATCAAGAGAAGTTTATTGGTGAAGAAACAGACATAAACCAATCCAGAGAATTTAGAGAGAAATAAGATCAAAAACCTGGAAAAGTCAAACCTCCAGCTCGGAGCAAAGGAGTCTATGCTGGTTTACTGAACCTCTTATGTGACGACAGATGACTGGTTGGTTCGCTCCAAACCAGATGGAAACTGATTCACATTTTCGTTTTCTGCAACATTTTACAAGTTTACTGAAAATTCATAGCAACTGGATTGAAACAGTTTCTGTTTCACAAAGTTTAACAGGCTGTTCCCACGATGAATATCTGGGCCGATTAGTGATATTGAATATATTATTTATTTCTCAACCTTTTTAACACCATGACAAAAAAACAACCACTGCGCCTGCATCACTTTCCTGCTTCAGTCAAACGTCACAGTCCTGGTCCTCTTCCCCTTTGGTTCGACATACTTCAGAAGTATTTTGGTTTTATTAAGCTTTTCTCTGCATCTGGTTAAATTTAGACATATGTTGTCTTTTTGTTTTACAGTTGCTTAGAGGGTATGATTCAGTGAAAACGATTCAAAGTAAACTGGTTACATAAAAATCAGAAAATTTCAGCTACATTTTTTAGCTTATGCTCTTATTTAATTGAAAGCAAATGTTACTGCGTAGCTCTAACAGCCTCACTTGTACTGAAGTTAATAACTCAGATTAATCTATAATGGAAGTGAACGTTTCCAGGAAGTTTCTCTGTTGCCTCCAAAGCTCCGTCAGGAGGAAACAACCATCCACTAAACCATTTAACACCACCGAGAGAAACTTCATGCAGAATGAAACAACTGGAAGATCTCTGCAGTCATCAAACTTTCATTTTTCTGTGTCCGAGTCGAAAACAAGTTCCCAGAGAAATAACTGAGTTATAAGTTTAAGCTAACGTCATAAAAACAAGGGCTAAACCGTCCAGGGCAGAAAGTGAACAGCTGTTTTCCACTGACTGAATGTTTTGGTCATGAAAACTGGGAACCTCCCTGCTCTGCCGCTGAGAAAATGAAAGCTTCCCGGAGGTTACCGCGAGTTAACGCGCCGGACGAGTCTCGGCCCGTCTGTTGTAGTTACAGTTGTTAAAGCCCGGCTCGATCCGGCTGGAGGGAGAGAAGTTCCCTTTGTGTGAAGGACCGCTGTAATTTAAGGGGCCGGCATGGAAACACTGGTTTGGCTGCCTGAGCGTGACACAACAAGCAGGAATCCAGCGAGGGAGTTAACCCTTTCTGAGCAGCGAGTTTACCAAGCCAACTGCTGCCACAAAGGTCAACGAGGTCAGACTGAGCCATCATCTCTGTAAATTAATATGTCAACACATTGTTTCATGATGCTTTTCTTTACTTGTGTCTTCAGATTTCTAGTTTTTCCTTTAAAAAATGCTAAAAAAAAAAAATTTTCTTTATAAAACTCATATTTTATAACTGCTGGTAAATAAATAAAATCCATGGATATTTGAGATTCTCTCCAGCTTATAATAACTACTCTAATAGCACGCACACAAAAACAATATTATGGATACAACCAGAAATTATTTCAGTTATCAATAATCAATAATTCTGACGATTAATCAGATAGAAAACGATCAGATTCTGCAGATTTTTCATTTAACAATTTTTATAAAATATTAAAAATATGTGAGTAAACTTCTTAATTCCTTTTTAAATGAGAGAATAAACATTTTACGAATCATTTGCAGCAAAGATTGAATCAGCAGATAATCCTGACAGGAAAAGCTCAAACCTTTCAGCTTAAACTAACAACAGAAAATAACTGGACTTGAGTTTTGTGAAAACTAATTTACCAACAAAAAGGTTTAGTTGTTTGTTGTTGTTGTTTTTTTTCATTTTAAATTAAAAATGTATATATTTTGTACAGTTTTGGCTTTATCAGCAAATTGACTTTTTGGAGTCTGTGTGCTCCAGTCAACGATTAAATAAATACCAAACTAGTTGATTATTTGAAAGATCGATTAATCCAGTTAATCATTTCAGGCCTGGACGTAACAAAATATGGAAAAACAGAAGTGCTGTGAGAACTTCCTGGATGCACTGCACTTTGTTTCTGTTGTCATTTATGTACATTTTTTATAAAATAAAGCTTTCAGTTTCCCTAAACTTTGATGAGTATTTATCTGTTGCTGATGACGCGTTCTGGTCTGTTGATATTTATTAGTTATTTAGGTTCTGCTCTGTGTTTTAAGTTTATTTGGCATCTTCAAAGCCTTTAAGTTTATGAATAGTTTTAATGATACTGGAACCATTAAAGCTCCCAGTTTAAAACAGGAGTTTATGGGGAAGCACCGTCTGACGGGCCCAGCTGTCGAGACGATCCTCCAGCTGCGATATGATGTTAATAAACTTAAAATGTCTTATCAATAATCACTAAATCTGACTGTATTTGATTTAGGGCTGAATCGATTAATTGTGATTAATCGGTTGTTGAAATAATAGTCAACTAATTTAGTAATTGATTAATCGTTAACCGGATTGTACTGACTAAAAAAAAACATTTTCTGAAAGAACAAACTAAAAGCAGTAATTTAGTCAAAACTACAAAAAAACTAAACATTTTACATTTAGGATTAAAAACTTTGTGAATCTGTTCTTGTCGGCTCAGTTTTAACTTCGTCTGGTTCAAATTCTGTAAAATAAATCTATCAAGCACATTTTGCTATTAATCGGTTAAAAATTACATCAAACATTAGGCAACGAATCACTAAAGGAATTATATGTTTTTTTATTTTATTGCATAAAATGTTTATTTTTTTATTTAAAATAAGGATTTGATTATCTGTATTTATGCATTTCAACAATTAAGCCAAAACTGTACAAAAATATAAACATTGTCATTTAAAATAAAACATTTCCCTGTTTTACCTCCAGTAGCAGTTTTAGCTTCACCTGCTTCAACATCTATAAATAAATCTACTAAGCACATTTTATTATCTAATTATCAATTTATTCAAAACCTAATCAATGACTCTACAAATTATCATGCATTCACTAAAGGGATCATTTTAATTTGTTTTTGTATTTTAGGCAATAAAATGTTTATTTTACTTAAAAAAGGAATTAAATTATCTGTATTTTTATGCATTTCCAATATGCTATAAAATAAGCTTAAGTGGTAAATAAAAACCTGCAGAATGTGCTAATAAATTATTTTTGTTTAACCAGTTAATCGAGTGAATAATTGATAGCTATTAAAGTCGTTAGTTGCAGGAGTTCCTCCAGAGCGCTGCAGGTTTGACGCAGGAGTGAATGTTTGTGAGGAAAGCCGCTGCTGGGAGACCAGCTGGCGGCGACGCAAACAGAAACTCAGGACTTCCTGCTTCTCTGACCGCAGACTGCGTCACAAGCTGCAGGCGCGTCTGCAGGCGAAGTTCTCCAACTCGGAGGACGGGACGATTCCTCTGCTGCCGTTTACTGACTGGGAGCCAGATTAAAACACCGACCGGAGACGGAGACGGAGCGGCTAACCCGATTGGCTGATCCTACAAACACCTGGACCTGCTGCTGGTCTGATGCCCAACAAAGTCAGCTGGCCGAGAAAAGGGATAAACAACAACACTAATAAAGATCAATAAACTTTAGATTCTAATGAACAATTACCACCAGAACAGGAAAACATTTTAAATATCCAAAATAAACAACAGATAAAATGATCTGTGAACCAAAGGTTCAGCTGAGGTCGAAGCTTCAGACTTTTATCATCCAGTTTCTGCTAGAAAGAGAAAAACGATAAATAATGCAAATGGAAGTTATTAAACTCGTTTTAATTTATTATGCGATTTATAATTGATTTATTGATTATTGGGTCAGGACTATTTACAGACACATCTAAAATTCAAATGTTTATATTTTTGTACACATTTGACTTAATTACTGCTCCATGGGTTGTGCTGTGGTGGTGCAGGGGTTAAGCACAACCCACATATGGAGGCCTTAGTCCTCAACGCAGCTGTCGCAGGTTCGATTCCCAGCCTTTGCTGCATGTCTTCCCCTTCTCTCATGACCCAATCTCCTGTCAATTAACTATTGAATAAAGGCCACTAGAGCCAAAAAAATCATTACTGCTCCATGTTGTTCTTAAATGATTAATTGATTACTGAATTAGTTTACGATTATTTCAACAATCGATTAATCAGAATTCATCTGTTTAATCGTTTCACCCCTAAATCGAATGGTCAGATCTAATAACTAATGATTAATCAATTACTAAATTGTTTCAGTAATCGATTAATCGTGATTAATTGTTCCAGCTCTACTCCTGACATAAACTTTGCTTCCAGATGGACGAGCCTCATGCTGATCAGATTTTACTGATGGGGTTCTGTTTGGGCCGGGTTCTGTTTGTGCTGCAGTGTTTGTGCGGCGCTGCGTTCTGCCGATCACACCCGCCGTGCGGCGCCTCACATTCACCATCTGTGCGGCGCTGCCGTCTGCTGGCGGCTCGACAGGAAATCCGTCGGGCCGGTCGTCGTTCACACCACAGGACGCGCCGCTCCGAGTCCAATCTGCTGCTTCCTCACAAACACACAGGCTGGAGACGACGCAGATTGTCCACTATTTATTTATAAACACTGAGATGATCACCATGACCTCACAGAGCCCGAAAGAAGAGACTTTCAGGGAAAAACCTGAACGTCTCAGAGCTCTGATCAACCAACTGGATTTCTCTTTAGTCTTTGGCTAAAGACCAGGAGACATTTCTGCTGCTAGCGCTGGGCTAACATGTTAGCTTTGGCTGTATTTACCCAGAATGCCCTTCGCTGTAGTCCACTTCCTGCTTTTGGACCGGTCTTTGGTCCGCTTGGCGTTCACAAACCGAACCAGAGTTCACTTCAACCGAACCCAGACTGAGGTTTGAAGGACCAGAGGTCAGAGGTCAATTAGTATTCACATTTCACCAACCAAACCAGACTTTGACTAGACAAGCAGACTGGAGTTGGGTTAAAGCGGAACAAATGGGTCTGTTGTGAATTGATCCTTATTTTTCTCAAATCAGCTACTTAAAGTGAAAGCAAAGCAGAAACTCGCTATGACAAATCTGAAAAATGACACCGAAGTGGGCGGAGCCAAGAGGCAGGAATGGGCGTGGCCAAATGTGAGGATGAGCAGAAGAATGAACCTGGGATGTGGTCAACTTGACAACTGTCACTTTAATCATCCTTTCAGACTAAAGCAACTTTTTTTCTTCCCAAAAAGCGACTAGCAACAAATCTGCCAAGATAATTTCCTGAGCACCTGCAGTCGGAGCGGAGTCCCACTCCACTCAGAGAAACGCCAATGAGCAACGCTCGCTATGCCAACTCCTGACTCGCCACCGGGGGGTGTCTGTCTGATTTTAAACCAGAACTAATGTCTGTACCGTTGACCAATAGGAAAATTCACCTGCAGGACCACTGTTCAACCCAAAGAGGGCAGCACTGAGACAGATTCAGGCAAAAATATAAAAAAAAAAATCACACATTCACACAAAATTGAAGACAATTTGCACAGAAACCCAAAGAAGGCAGCAATAAGGGCCAGTTTAGACTGTTTATCTGCAATAAAAAGTTGATTTGGTGTTTAGTTCCTCCTTAAACACCAAGCTGTTTTCTGCTCCATTTAGAGGCCATAAAGTCTGCTTTGGTGCATTCAATGAACAGCAAAACAGGAAAAAAGGATTTTTTTCAGGATTCAGTCAACAGCTAACAGGTGAAAAACAACAGAGGGGGAAATTTCTGGTTTCAATTACTGACCAATTAGCTGTGACTTTGTTACCGCTGAACATTTTGTGGGATTAATGGAGTGGAGAGCTGGAAGAAACCGAGAAACCCAGAGGCTCAGAGCTAAAGTTTTCCACCGAAAACTTCCTAAAAAGGAATTTCCAACACAACGGCAACTAAAACACATAATTCAGATGTTCTGTTGATCAACTACTGGAGGCCAAACGCAGAAAAACACAAAGAAATGAAATGGATCTGAGCAGAGAAGCTGATGAGAAAAGCTGCAGAAAATCAAGGACCTGTAGGAATCCACCTGCAGGAAGTAGGCGCTCACCTTTCAGGTTCCTGGGGTTGTTCTGCTTGGTGCGTGGCATCTTTAGCCTCCACTCACTGCTGCATCTTCTCTTTATCCTCCTCACCTCACCGGGACTTCTGGGTGCATCTGCAGGAACACACACACACACACACACACACACACACACACACACACACACACAGTTAGCAGAAAAACACATCCATAAAACTCACAGAGTTTAACGTTGCAGCAACCTGAGGAGCAACAGGAGGATAATCTGATGGAGATGCTGCAGATAAACGCGGCTCCGTTCCGAACCGATCAGAACCTGGATCAGAACCATCCGATCCGCCGCAGCAGAAGCCGCTTTGTCTCCATGTTGCATAACTCTTACTACCGGCTGATGGTTGGTCTCCACTCCGCTATGACATCACCGTCCTGCGGCTCCACCAGCAACAAAAAAACACGCATGACACAAACACGCCTGGACGCTCACCTGCAGCCAGCGCGGTCCGGGCTGGACGGACATGCGCACTGCCCGTCTGCGCATTCGCAGGGAACGCCGCGTCCTAACAGGTGACGCACACCTGGGGAGGCTCAGCGGAAAAGCGGAGAGGGGGGCAAGAGCGGAGGCGCGGTCCTGACACGAAAACACGACAGGGCGCGTGCGCGTGGACAGCGTGGATTCTGTGGCAACACGTGAACGCCCTGGCAGCGAGGGGCGGAGTCAGGGAAAACCCCTCTGCAACAGCCGGGACGCCTTCCTGCTTCTGCAAGCCTGCGGCGCGCACGCGCACAAGCACCGCGTCTCATGAACGCGGACAACTCCGTGGGAGTCCGCGGACACCACGCAGAACCACGCAAACACGGCCCGGGCAGCGCGCAGGCTCCTCGGCGGCCCTGGAACTTCACACCGGATGACCCGTTCCCTGCGCGGCCGCAGCGGCGGCTCGACCCGCCGCGGCGGCCCGGGGAACGGCGGGCGGAGCGGCGGCCGGGTCGTACTCACCGGGCCGGGTCGCGCTGGAGGTTCGGCGGCTTCCAGTACCGCGGAGCGGGGGGCGGGGGTCAGTTCTGGTTCTGCTTCACCTTCTACCTCACTTTCAGACAGGCCCTCTGACGTCAGGGGGGTCCCGTCTCCGCCTCCCAGACGCGAGGGGGCGCTCTGCGCCGCGAGGGGGCTCCAGATGGCCGTCTATCCGGCAGTATCTCCCCGTTTTCAGGGCCCGGGCGCCCGGCGGGAACCCCCCTGCTGGGCCCCGCCGGCCTCGGCTCAGCTCAGAGTTCAGGACTGACGGTTTTCCCGGAGGTTCCTTGTTGTCAGGTCACGTTGTAGCCCTCCGCCGCCACCGACCGGGCTTCCCCTGCACACGGCCCCGCAGCAGGGACCGAACAGCCGGGACGGGTTCCGGGGCGGCGCCCGGAGAACGCAGGCCTCTCCCGGTCCAAAACATCCAGGAAAACCCCTTCCCTGCGGTTCCAAGGAACACTGCGATGAATTTACTTTCACAAACATCCAGTTTGTTAAACCAACAGAGCAGATCCGAAGTATGGAGGACCAAACATGCAAAAACCAAGAATAAACAGAACTAGATGACTATGTTAACTGAACTCACAAATTAAACAAAAACAACAAAACTGGTTTTATTTTTATCTAAAACAAAAAATATGTTACACGGGTTGATATTAACATTTAGATCTAGCACTTAAAATGTATTTTTGTGTTAATGTGATTATTCAATAAAATTTTAAATGATGTATTATTGATTATTTTATATTTTATTAATTTTCCTTGTTTTAGTTTTTTGTAAAGTGACTTCTTTAATATAATTATTTACACAACTGATGTTGATCTATTTACTTCATTAGCCGTTTTAGATTTTTTTTTTACCTCTCCAATATTTCTCCATCATATTATTTCCTCCACATTTACCTACATGTAATGTTTTCTAAGCTGATGGCTTAAGAACCTGAATATGTTTAAAAACTATAAATATCGTTGATCTCGCATGTCTATTCAGTAATTTAAAAGCAAAAAGGGGTTTTGAATAGAAAATGTTTCTTATGTTGTTGACGTGTTTCAGTCATATGTAGTTAATTAATCAGAGGCCCTCAAAGTAACTGCATTAAAAAAAATTGAGTTCCACCACTAGTTTTCATATTTATGCGTCGGCATTTTAATTTCCCATCTCTGATGTTAAATAGAAAACGAAGCAGGAAGGAGAAAAAATAAGGGACAGAAAAATTTACTTGGAGTGGATTGAGACAAATTAAGTAATTTCCAAATGGATAGTATTAAGAAAAACACAATATTATGTAACAGACTTTAGAAAGCCGAATCAGAAAGCTTGCAGCTGAGGACTCATAAGCTCTGAACAGAAAAGATAATTTAACCCATCATTGGGATTCAGGGTAATGTCTTTAGTTCATAACACTTGGAATACATCAGAAAACAATTATTGCTCCAAGCAGCCATTTAAAAGATGATTATTGCACAAACTGATATTATGATGATTATGATACCACAACACAGCATCACTCTGCCACCACTGTGTTTAAGTATTGGGTATGAACTTTACAGCTTGTAGGAGTTTTAGTGGATAAGAATTAAGTCGGAGATGATGAGAGCATCAGGCTCAGGTTTCACTCAGTGAGGATCTACATTGTGTTTTTTCAACTCAGAATATTACCTTTAATCTGGGAAGAATTTTTTCTACATTTTCATTCAACTAATAATAAAGAGATAAATATTTGAATAAAGTATATTTGTTAAATATATTTGGAAGTGCAACATGTAGAACAATCTAAATGGTGTGATGCTTGATCCTATTTAATAATTCCTCATATTTTCAGAGTTTGTTTCAATAAAAGTAGCAGACAAGCTAAAACACTCTCTCTCTCTCTGTGTGTGCATAGCTTGGTCATTAGGCAACTGTCTGGGGGAAACTGTTAATCTAAACATATTTTATCTACTTACTTCGTATCATCGGCTCGTTTTCCGCCATCACACCTGTGCGACGTTAACGTCACTGCGGGTTCTGAATCTGTCGGGTCCACTTTAAGGGGGTATGGCAGGCCGTTTAACATACAATTTGTCTCAACACAGACGTATCAGAAATTGGTTTGTTACAAACATATTATAATTTCACTAAATAAAACAGCTATTTCAGATATCTAATTACATTCTGACTAAATTATGTCACATTTACCATTAAAATGTACAGAGGCTTGAATTCAACATATCTACAATAAATTACTATGTGAAACACATTTCAGATATCAACAATAAGGTCTAGTCAAAATGAATTTGAGATATCTCACTTTTATTCTGACTGGTCATAATTCCAATTATAGATCCTAAATGTATTTTTATATAGGAAATATATCAGATTCAACTTTTGCAAATTAAATTGCATTTCTCTTGAGAGCAAAAATTATTTTTCTCAGTTTTAACTGAAAACCTTAAGACAATTTTTTTAGCTACCTGGAATATAATTACACTGTTCTATGACCACGCCCTTTCACCCTTTGACCCCAGCAGTTGTTTTCCAATGGGATGAAGCTGCAACAAATAATTACATACAGATATCCTGTTTTATGACATATTTTGTGTCATTTTCAGGGTAAAATCCAGCTAACCCAGTTTCAGGGGTTAAATCTAATTTGTACATCAGAGGTCAGACTCCTCCCAGTCGTCAGTCGTGTTTGCGTTGACCTTTGAGTTCACACGCTCACTGCTGCGCCTCACACTTTCCACTGCAGCCTCATCATAATAAACTGTTTCAGCTCTGATAGGAGGAGAAACCAGCCTGCATGCTGCGAAACTGTCTTCTTCTGATCGCTGTAAGATAAAGTCATGAAACAACACGCTCACATTCACATTACATAACCTGCTCCAAAAAGCAGGACAAAATTATCTGGAAAACCCACTTCCTTCAAAATAAAAGCTACTAGCCCAGGCTAAAAGGTCTAGATCTTATGCTGAATTCTGCAGAACTCCCTCTGAAAAACATCATCAAGGTTATTTAAAATATTAAAATAAGATTAAAATATTACATCAGACCAATGAGAAATCATTTTAATACAGAATTGTGGTCTCCGTATGCTTAATGTCTGCTTGGGTCGTTACTTATGGTTAAAATATGCTTTATTAACAGCACATAATATGCAAAAAATAAGATATTCTTTATTTGCAAAAATACTTAACTTTTGTGTTTCTTTTCCTAAAATAACAAATTTAAACTCTTCTTCTGGGATTTTATCAATGCAAAGTAGAGCAAAACTGAAGGGAAAGGAAACTGGTACATCTGAAAAGTGCGGTGTGCTTTGTATTCAGACCCCTTTATGCTGCGCTCCACTTACCTTCGTTCACTCCTACCTTCACTCATACATGCATGTAAAATAAAAACATTATGTTTTAATCTGTTCTTCAGGTTCAACCATCAGTTTGGAGAAACCTTAAAGTGCTATTCATGGAGCTTCTTTAGAATTGAACGCTAACATTAGCATTAGCAACATGTTAGCACTATTGCAGCTTTGCTGATAGGCTAACTCTTTTTACCACAACTAAACACAAAGTTGTGATCTGATTGGGTCTTTTCCAGGGTCCAATCAGATCAGTTAGAAGTAGAAATGAACCACTTCATTGCTGCTGTTAGCGGACGGTGCTTGTACATCAAATTTAATGGCGTACCAGAAACAAATACAAAAGTTCCGCCTCTACGTTTTGTGCGTAAATTTAAAAATTTAAAATTTAAGCACGTTAAAATCTGTGTAATTAAGTGAAATTGAACGGAGCCTCACCACGGTGAAGCATGGTGGTGGCAGCTTCATGCTGTGGGGAAGTTTCTTTTTAAGCTGGTGGAAAGTGGCACTACTTTCTGTCACATCTCCAGGTTTTTCATTTTAATGTCATGTAATAAACTGTAAACAATATTTAGCTACTAACATAAATCTGTAAATGATGCTTCTGAGGGAGTTTTTAACAAAATGCTATTTTCACCAGAGAAAATCCGTGTTTTGCAGAACATTGGGAAGTATTGATGATGGAGAAGTTAAGCTACATTTTAAACCCTGATCTGTGTTATGGTTTTTTTGGCTGCTGCAGCAGTGCATAAAGCATGTGAGAAAAAGCCGGCGTCACCTGGAGAAAGTTTGCTGCAGCGAAGGAAAATGTCCCCGTTAAGAAGTCGGCGTGTGACAGCCGCCCACTTCCACGGCTTCCTGCAGACAGCAGAGTGGGACTCTATGACTCACCTCTGCCAACTGCAGCAACTTTAAATGCTACATTTGAATATCGAAACTTTTTACTGAGCAGGAAGCAGCCGTGGCAGAGATCTGATTGGTGCGGCAGGGAGGTGGAGGACAGAGCTCCCCTGTGTGACAATTAGCAGCAGCTGCATTTATAAAAGCAGATTTATAGTTTTTACAGCTCAGGGTGGAATATGCAGGAAGGGGTGTGTGTGTGTGTGTGTGTGTGTGTGTGGCCTATTTGATGTATTGTACGGACCATTTTCCTCACACACACTACGTTGTGGGGCCCGACTAGTCCTTATGGGGCCCAAGAAGTACTGTTTGAATTAATTCTGGCTGCCACTCCAAGATGTCACAATGTTTTAGATTTTGTGGTGCTTCTTTAAGAATAATCTCAAGGATTTTTGCAATAGTTTTTCCTCATTAAATTCTTTCAAAAATCTTGCAAGCTAAGTATTAAGTAAACCAACTAAATATTTAGCTTGAAGCTATTCAACTCAGTTAAGTATTTTTATGAAAACAAAAGGTGCATCTTGGGAACTTCTTATAAACTTCTGCTTTCAAATCTCTTCATGTCAACTCTATCATTAATATTTTCCACTTTTATGCAAGTAAATTTGAATATTTACTAAATCATTAGCTCTGAAGTAGCTAAATATTTAGTTAACGCTGAGCATTTAGTTGGTGGACTAGATATTAAGCTAGCTGGTAAAGTAGCTTGGTAAACTGGATAGCGAAATATTTAGTTATCTCAGAGCTAACTAAATATAGCTCTGAGCATTTAGTTGGTGAACTAGTTTAGTAAATATAGCTATCTGAGAGCTAAATATTTCATTAGTAAACAAAATATTTAGCTTCCTAATTAAATATTTAGCTATCTCTGCTCTTGTAAACTAAATATTTTGTTAACTCAGAGCTTTTGGTTAGCTTGGTAAATATTTAGCTATCTGAGAGCCAAATAATTAGATGGTAAACTAAATGTTTAGCTTCCTAACTAAATATTTAGTTAGTAAATATTTAGTCTGGCTCAGTAAAAGTTTGACATAAAAATTAACCACCATGTTTGTCTCAGTTTAAATAATCCAATTAATTTCTGACTGTAACTTTACAGACGTGAATCAAAGCGGACTTCCTGAATGGACCGTATGGGGGCTCGGTCCGTGGTACCACGGGTTACCAGCGCAGCTGCCCATCAGAGCCGAACCGGAACAATTGGATCCTCTGTCCTGCTTCGAGTCCGCAGGGTTTCCTGGCGCTGTCTGCTCAGGACAGACCCAGATCCAGAGAAAGGCAGCATTCACCGGGGAGAGTGTCCTGTTCCTGTTGGCTTGCAGCGGGGAGTCTGGTAAAGACCGGCGCTGCTCCAGCATTTATGTTTTCATTCATGTTGTTCTGTTTGCAGAACCTCCACTGACCCTGAAGACCGCAGGCTGCAGATAAATCCAGATCAAACTCAGTTTTCCTGAATCAATCACTCATCTGATGAAAGGTGGATGATTTGTTTATGTCGCACCGCTGGCTGTTGCATAACTGAGGCTGTTGCCATGGGAACACCAAGACACCTCCCACCACCGCACCTTTCAGTCTCACTCACGTTTAAACAAGCAAAGTTGGGGCTGGATGGAACGTTCTCCGAACGAAGGCCTGATCCCGATCCCGGATGTTGACAGAACCGGTCCGAGAACAGAGGGAAAATATCTTAATTATTTTCCCTAGTTATGTAAACACATTAAATGTTCACTACACTGTTCACATGCAAACAATCTGAGTTATGGCCTTCAGTGAAAACCAAGTATGACGTCAGAGTGATGTTATACTGACGAACATTCATTTTAGGAACTGAATTTATGCCAAACAGACATTTTCCAAAACCATTAATAATCTGGGTCACTGCCGGGCTCCGGTCCCCATAACGCACAGATCAGCAAATCTGACAGAACCCGTCCTAATTAGGATAGATAAACCAGTACACACACACACACACACACACACACACACACACACACACACACACACACACACAGAGCGAGTCAACACAAGAAGCATTCTGGCTCACGTCAGGTAAGGTCAAAGGTCAAATCCCATTAACAAAGCTTCCAGGGTTCCTGTCTCTTCTTTTCAAAAATTTAAACTTTTCCAATCTTAAATTCCAGTTCAGATAAATTCATCTGTTAATTTTATAGCAATTTTGAATAAAATTATAAATTTATGAAGGTTTGGAAGAATTCAATGGGAAACCTGCACAGACAGATGGTTTCAGTAAATAGTTTTATAAGGTGGATTTTTTAGTTTTCTCCTGATTATTCCCATGTTAAAATTATTTATACTTTTACTTTATTATATTTTCTCCTCTCTGATCTTAAAGTTTCCCTCGTTAGCTTCAGCCGGCGTTCCCCTCAGTCGGGACTTTTCCCTCCGGATTGCGTCACTGGAAACGTTGACACCATGAAAGTCTGCAGGTTTTCCCTGGAAACTCGCTGGCCAACATCCACACTGAGTTTTTCCAGAACCGGATCTGAACCGAACTGGATCTGAACAGGACCGGTGGGATCAAACAGAAGTTCGGCTCGTCTGCAGGTTTTCCAGGAAAGGATCCGTTTGAAACTGATCCCGTTTCACTGCTCCAGGACATTTTATTCTCTCAGCAGCTGATGGAGATTTTTCCTCCTGCTTTAATTCACAGCAGGGATGAAACGATTAATCATATTATTGAAATAATCATCAAATAATTTAGTAATTGATTAATCATTAATCAGTATTCAGACTCAGAAAAGGTCATTTACTGAAAAAAAACACTAAAATATTGAGAGCAGTAATTGAGCTAAAATTGTACAAAAAGAAACATTTTTCATTTCAGCTGAAACACATTTATCTGTAAACATATTTCAGCCAAAACTCCTGAAGTGACGTCACTTTATCTTCAACAGGTTCAGATTTAATAAAACTGAATTATTTGCATCTTTTAATCTTTGTAGCATTGTAAAAAAAAATGGTTTAAAATTCTGTAGAATGATTAATCGTTAGAATAATCGATTAATCGATTAAATGTCGCAGCCCTACTTTACAACTCCTTCTGCTAACGTTGTTTTCGATGAATGAAGGTTTTCCCTGCTTCCTGGGCGGTTTTGATCTGGTTCTGATCCGGATTCGCTCTCCCCGGTCCGTCCAAGCAGAACCGAGCCTCTCCGTGTTGGGGAGCTTCCCCGCGTCGATGAATTATGCACGCCTCGCATCCCGCCTCCTACGCTGCAGCTTATGTAACGTGTGGCGCGCGTGGAGCAGCGTATGTTTGCACGCGTGTCTGAGGAAGTATTTTTATCCAGACTGGGATTCAGGGAGCCGTGACTCATTCTGGTTGCTCTTTATTTTTACCCCACCATCCGCCGCCCACCGCCTTCTCCTCAGAACAACAAGAACAGAAGATGGAGAACAAAAACACTGAAATGTTGGCGTAAAGGTTCCCCCTCTGCGCCGCTTCATCCACACAAACAGAGCCAGGATGGAAATTAGAATGAAATCAGAATGATAAAATTCTCTGCAGAAAAAGAAAAAATAAGGAAAAAAAGAGCAAAAAATACTTAAATTTCACTTTTTCATAAAAACAGCAAATTTAATCTGTTTTTTTAGGATTCTATGTAACTAATCAGCAAAGTAAAGCATAACTGAAGTGGAGGGTAAATCTGAAAAGTGCGGTGTGCTTTTGTATGCAGAGCAGTTCGGTTAACGTAGGTGGAGAGGTCGGGATTTGAACGCAACGACGTCACGTCGTTTTAAACTTTTCTTTCCGGAACCAAACATCACTTCTGATATGCAGCTTTGATTTTAGACACATTCTTACAAGTTTATAAATTTAATTGGTTTCTGCCACAGCTTCCTGATGATGATGATGCAAGCAGCGGCCATTTTGAAAGGTACAGTTGACTTCTCCGACTCTGAAGCCGAATGAACGAGTAACGACGATAAATGAAACACACTGCTACCTCATACGGACTGTTAATTTTTAAACGTCCAATCTGTCTGGGTCTCAAGGTGAGGCCCATCAGATTTACTTCACAAGACGAACATTACAGCTTTCATCATGACGCCCTGCTCGATAAACATTTTTAGAAATTTCTTTGACTTTATTTCCAATGTAAAGGACACAGAAAACAAAGGGAGAAAGATGGGAAAAGGTTTAAAGGGAAGGAAAGAGATAAGAAAGTAAAAAGAACTCAAGTAGGTGTCTGCAGAAAGAGAGAAAAACTCCAAAACAAACCCAACGACAAACCACAGAAACAAACAATAACATCACTATCAGTGCTAACCACAGGCTGAGGTGACAGGAAGCAGCTACACAAGTGTCAAACCAACACACAACCGCCTTTCACAATAAAATACTTAGAAATAACATGAATAGACCTTCAAATGTCTTGTTGAGTAATTGCATTTTGCAGGCTGCAGAGATTCATTTATAAGTTTTAAGAAAAAGATGTTAAATGTGTTGACTGCAACTTTAAAAACAATGGAAACACAAGCCGCCCCTCGCTAGAAGGGCGTCCTGGGTGGGCAGCCACATCAACGGGAAATAAACAAAAAAGCTGAAAAATAATCAGGCGATTCAAAATTATTTCAAACCGACTGAAACAGAACCAGGAATTATAACAACAATCTGGTCCTGATGCGAGGAGAAACAGCCAAGTTTATGGTGAAAGGAGAATAAGAACAAAAAGTGACAAAGAGAAAATCCCAATATATCCACATATCAAAGAAAAATTGCTTAAAATCAGACAAATCGACCCCAAAATTCAGAAATAAAGAGAAAACATCAGACTAAGGCTGTTAATAATAATAATAATAATAATAATAATAATAATAATAATAATAATAATAATAATAATAATAATAATAATGAACCTTTGAGGCAGTTTGACATGTTTGGCCCCCTGAATGACCTCTGCCCCCTCCTGGACTCCCTGAACCTCCTCTGCTCTTATGCAACTGTTCATTAGACTCCTGAAGATGGAACATCTTCTCTGCGTGGATCCATTAAGGAGCAGCAGCCGGCGCTGCAGCTACACGTCGTTACGTAACGCAGCAGCAGAACGGAGGGAAGGATGGAGGGATGGATGGAGGGAGCAAGGATTCCCTCTTTGTTGGGAAACACGCCGAGTCGTTTCCGGCTGAGAGAAGGAAACTGAAGCTTGAGAGAAAAACTGATGATTTTCATGATGACCTGAATTTTTAGAGTCAAAATAAAATGAAAACATCTTAAAGGATCCAGGACTAGTTGAACATGTTGACCTAAATATGCTGCAATTTTCCTATCTTGATAAGATGTTGCTGTTTTGGATAAGCCAAAACTCATAATTATTTCAAAAATGTACATCTTTTGTTATATTTTTCACCCATGGAGGGCGCCATTTTTTCCACTGTTGGGTTGATGACGTCATCAGGTCCATTCTGTACTGGAGTCTACAGAGTAAACACAGGAAGGCTAACTTTGCCCCAGTAGTTGTTGATCATATTGCGTTTGACTGGTGTCATTTTAGATAATGCCACACTGTGTCAATATCGGCTGTAATTTAAAAAAATAAAAATTGAGGCGAATCTGGATAATTTCCTACATGAAAGAAAGGAGAGCGCAGTGCAGAGTTAGAGCGAACCCAACGAATCACCTGATCTGGACCCTGGACACTTCACCAAACACATTGACCCATTTATACCAGCAGAACCAACGAAGCTAACAGGTAATCGTTACCTTAACGAGCTAAAAATAAATGCCATGCTGATATAGGCAGAACTGGACGCTCTTTGAGATGCTAACGGAGCTATGCTGCTGGAAATGCTAACGGAGCTATTACTACTGGAAATGCTAACGGAGATAGAACACCGGTACTGAATGTGAAACCACTCCCAACACCGAACGAAGTTCGGACACTAAACCGCTGTTGGCTAACTGGACACAGAGCTATGTACATACCTGATCACGCAGACCGACCAGAGGTAAGTGTCATTCATCGTTTCATTTACAAAGCTGAAAGCGGCAGCAGCTCCTACGGCCATCTCTGTCCTCTTCCTCTGTTTGCTCCTCCTCATCTTCATCACGTCTTGTTATTTCTATATTCCGATCGGTTTCAATGCGCTCCGGTTCAAATTAAAAAGGTTTAATATCGTTACTCAAAACTGTTTTGGCTGGAGGAACCAGGCAGTTGGACTATTACACGTCATTTACCCAGAATGCATTGCAGCGACATGGCGACATTCCTGTGAAAATATTCTATTAGAAATAAAAACTAAATACCCTACGGTATTATTAGTTACTGTATCGTTTTTACATCTAAAATAAATCCCAAATAACGTGTATTTTTATAGCTAATAGTGGTTCCCTTTAACAGTTAAAGCTAAGTCGGGGTGTCCACAGTGTGGCACTTGGGCCACTTGTGACCCCAACTGCAGTCCAGGAAAGATAAACGTTTCAGCCGTAGAGCAGCAGGTGGTTGATGCAGATGGAAACTTATTGAAAATCAGGGTAAAATTATTTCAGACATAATTTTCTTTCAGTGGTAAATTAAGTACAACACAAAGTATTCGTCTTTCTATCACCAACTTTCTGTAGCAAGTAGAACCACAACAATCCAATCAGCTTTTATTTAGTTTATTAAACTTGGCTAAATACAGCCACCGGTTTCAAACATAAACTCTGTTCTGATGCTGAGACTAAATTTAGTACATTTTCTACTTCTGTCCAGGAAATAAACCAACGAGAACTGAATGAGTGGGTCTGTCTTCAGATTGTGTTAATCCAAGCTGAATGTTTCCTGATGAATTTAAAATGTGGTTAATTAAAACAGAAATTCTCTAAAAAAATTTTTGTCATGAAGAATTTTTTGCCTGCAGGATAAATCCTGTATCATTTTTAATTTCTGGCTCACAGGGGCCACACTTTGGAAATCCTTGAACTAGGCCACTGCAGCAGCTCCATTATTCTCGTTTTCTCAGGCTTATCAGCGCCTGGGCATGAAAACTGAGCCGTGTGATGCTGCCCTCTGGTGGTTCTTATAGGGAAGTACACCCAGGATTTATTCTATCCTAGAAATCTGATTTGGAAACACATTTTATAAAATATTCATAATCTACTTCCCAACTGCGCCAGCAGACGGAGGCTTACCTCATTTATTTTATTGCTGTTTATTTATTATCAAAAATTTAGTTTGTTTGGTGAAACTTGTTTAAATAGTTAAAGCGCTTTAATTAGTCAGTAATTATTAAAATGCATCCAATATGTGGTTGAAACTATGATTAAATGTTTAAAACCATAAACCCAAATATCAGTGTAAAAAATATGTAATGCAGACCGCTGTGCTGTTTCTTTATGTAAAATGGTTTAGAAATCTGATGAATCTGATGCGTAAAGAGAACAAAAAGTTTCAGATTGGGATTATAGCGCCCCCTCTGGAGGACTTACTGGTTTTTACTGATTTAAAATGAACAAAGAAGAAACTCCTGCAGGATCGACTGCAGCAGGTAAAAATCAGCCCATCACCCCAAGTGTCTGTCCACTTTGTCCTTCCACTTAACTTTCCATCAGTACGCTTCAGGACATTTCAATATTCAGATGTACTGAGCTGAAAATATAGTTTTAAGATGATCAGTAAGAAGTTTCAGATCTTCAGAGTGAGAAAAACTGAGGGACAAACTGGGATTACAGGTCAGAGGAAGGTAAACACGCCGAGGCTTTTGTTGCTATTCTCAGTGTTTCTAGGGTTTCCTGGTCTTCAGAGGTCAAAGGTTAAAGGCCTTCCGGTCTGCTGATCGTTGTTTATGTATCTTTGTTTTCGCACGCGACCACCGCAGGTCGGGACAAAAGTTCAGGAGAAACAAACCGCAGCGAACTGAGACGGGTTGTTACTCCGAGAACAATGGAGGCAAAGAGAGGCTGCTCTCATCATCATCATCATCATCATCATCATCATCATCAGACAGGATCAGGACGAGGACATCAGGATTATCCAGAGGACGGTCAGCCACCGCCTGAACTTCTTCTCATTCCTCACCTTCCAACTACAAACTTTAACGTCTTTAATGCGACAAAATGAGACGAAGCAGATTCTCCTTGAGGTTAAATCCAGATGTGAAGGTTTGCCAACATCTGCCAGATTCTGACCAATCCGTCATCTGGACCTGGAGAGAGGATGGAGGAGCTGCAGGAGGAGCTGTGGACATGAATGCCACAGTGAGGATTTCACTCAGAATTGACCTAAAATGTCAAAAATTAATTTAAAAAATAAAACAAACCTGAACAAATCATTCAGGAGCTGCACATTTCTGTGAAACTGATGCGAGCGCATATGTTCATGCAAACAATAACTTATGGTGTTGATATTTTGTATGAGACTCTCCACTTAGACGTTTCTGCTCCTCCTGTATGGAACACCAAGAAGGCCAAAAATGTCTATCATATGCAAAGTATGAAAGGCAACTGAGTTCACAACTTAAAGCGAATGTGAACGAGGATTCAAGAAAAACACAACAGAACATGATACACATGAATTCTGTAGCTTAATAATTTATAATTAAGCTGATAAATGCTAACTTTGTGCATTTCAGGGAAGATTTTTTCAGCTGGTAAAAAATTCCCAGCCAACTCGCTTTACTACGCCAGCCAAGGAACGCCGGGACGTTTGTGTTCGTCTTCCATGCAGACATGTTGATATTTTGCTTCCACTGGGTTTTGTATCCACAGGTGACATGAAGACGAATCGTTTATCCAAAGTAATAAAAAATTACAGATAATTTTCCACAATTTTTCACAAAGATTCAAGATTCAAGGATGGAAAATGCAACATCGCCATTCATGGAGGAGATGCTGCAGGAAGGTGCGACCGCTTCGAAAAAGCAAAATGGATGAAAAGAGGAGAGATAAACATTTCAAACTTAAAGATGAAAACGGCTCTTCAACGTCTCCAAAGCAGATCATCAGGACCATTTCCTCACCAACAGATGAAGCAGAAATCTTTATGAAAAATCATTTTGAATCGAATTGAGGTAATAAAATGTTCCCACCCCTCTTCTGAACACACTGTCCCCACTGTGAGACATGGTGGTGGCAGCATCATGCTGGTCAGACGGACGGGTCAAACATCAGGAGGATTATGTGACGGTTTGGATCAAAATGAGATCAAATCAGGAACATCGGCAAAGAAACAGAGTTTTTCTGTCACTCCTGAGTCGACACGTTGGATCGTTTCAGTATCAACCCAAAGGTCTGGTTCGGTTCTGACCCAAAGGCCTGGTTCGGTTCTGGTTCGGTTCTGACCCAAAGGTCTGGTTCGGTTCTGACCCAAAGGCCTGGTTCGGTTCTGGTTTGGTTCTGACCCAAAGGCCTGGTTTGGTTCTGGTTCGGTTCTGACCCAAAGGCCTGGTTCGGTTCTGGTTTGGTTCTGACCCAAAGGCCTGGTTTGGTTCTGGTTTGGTTCTGATCCAAAGGTCTGGTTTGGTTCTGATCCAAAGGTCTGGTTTGGTTCTGATCCAAAGGCCTGGTTCGGTCCGGTCCAGATGGCCGGCGCTGATCGGACCGAGTCCTGGCTGCACTTTAAGAACAGCTGCAGCACAAAGAGACGGCCGACACCGCGGAGCGATCCGCCGGGTCAAAGGCTCGGCCGCCCGCCAGCCATTGTTGGGTCTTTCGGGGGTTGGAGGGGGGCCTGTTATTTCTGAGCAGGCATGCAGTCGGCGCCTCGTCTGCCCTGATGCTCAACTCTGGAGTATTTCCTGTCCAGGAAACAATAGCAGCCAGCGGCTCGGAGTCGGCCTGAAACTGCAGGTCAGCAGCAGAAAGCAGCTGAAGGAGATCAGGCAGCAGGACAGGAGGGCTTTACATCACCGCCGGAACGCGACAAAACTTTCTGTATTTTCATAGAAACAGGAGCTGAAACCAGCTTCTGTTATGGTGAGAAAACAGGAAAACATCTCAGCTGCCAACTTTCACTAAACCACCATGGCAGCTTGGAGGGGATGAAGGAGAAAGGCTCCTTTGCAAGTTAGATATTTAATTTGAAGGTAAATATTTAGCTAGCAGGCTTTTCCCTTTGGGATCAATAAAACTATGTATATTACATTCACCAAACCCTTTCTGGTCCCATGTATGAGGCGGAACTGATTTATTCCCAGATTTTATGGAGGGAAATGTGACTCAGCATCTCAGCCATAGAGAAACATGGAGCAAATGGAAATGAGTTTAAAAACATTTCCTGATGCTGGTAATTTGGTAGAAAGGCTGTGAAAGTGTCTGCAGAGCAAACATTCTTCCTGTGTGAGAAAACTGTTGAAAAACAACATTCCAGTCAGAGAGCTGGGAAGGAATTCCCACATTCCCAGTCTGAGTAATCAGGTTTCCCAGTCGATACCCGCTGCAGCGTTTCTGTGATTAATGTTCAGATCAGAGGGAAAACATCTTTGTTTCTGCGGCTCAGCTCAGCAAACATCCATCAAACACGCAGAAATTCCTCCGCCACATTCTGGCCTCTTATGAAACACTTCCTGCCCGGCCCGGGGCCGCCGGCCGCTTATCAGCGCGCCTCAGCCCGGCCTCTGATTGGACCGCAGCCGCCGCCGTCACATGCTGTGTTCGCTGTTAAAGAACAAAATAACAAAAAACAGGCTGATAAGTGGCGACCTGCTTTCCCCCGGCTGAGGTCGGGAGCGAAGCCCCAGGCGGTCCATTCAGGCCCGACACCAAAGGTCACATTAGACGGGAGACGTTTGAGTCCAGAATCACGTCCTCTATGTTCTACCCTGCGAACCACGGACGGTTACTGTCCCTTTAAGAGACCATTTATCACCAAACATCTACTTCCTGTTTCATGTCTTCAGACGTTGCTTCAATATTTCCACATTATATTTTTTCAACCCCACAGCATGACACTGCCACCTCCTTTTACAAGGACCTTAAACTCCTTAAGCTGCAAAGATTTAGGAAAAATAAGTTTCACTAATGTGGGACTCCAATAAAGCTTTTAATCAAGTTCATTAATTAAAATCGAAAATCATATATCAATAAAACAAGCAACATTTTCAATTCAAAAACCATTTTTTCAATCATCAAATGTGGGCTGTGGATGCTAACATTAGCATTAGCTACATGTTTAGCACTGAGATGCTACCTTAGCCTAGCATACCTTCTCAGGTGGGCTAACTCCTTTTAGCCCAACTTGAACAGAGCAATATTCTTTCCTAGCGTCCAATCAGATCACTTAGAGAAGCAGAAATTAAACCTCAGTGGGCCGAGAGAATTTGATGTTTTTGTCCGACCGTCGTCGTTAGCAGACGTGCATCTGATTTACAGGCGTACCAGAAACACATGAATACAAAGGTTCCGTCTGGAACTTAATAAAGTCTGGACGCACGGCATAAAAACAATTTAAAAACAAATGGTAACACTTTATTTGAAGGGGGGTGAATAAGACTGTCATAAACATGACATAACTCCTGTCATGAACATGAATAAGTCTTCATGAATATTTATGACTGTTGTCATAAAGCGTCATTCGGTAAATTATGACACTTTTAATACAAAGTTGACATTATTCAAAATGTCTTTGTTATGACAACTTGACATTAACCAGGAAATCATTACTGATATAAATTTGTTATAAAAGTATTACTGATTGCACTTTAAAAATTAGGTAACTTTATGTTATTAAAGGTAAAGTTTAAACAGTAATGATTTATTGGTTAATGTCAAGTTGTCATAACAAACACTGGTCAAATAAAACAGATGAGTTTCAGTCGATTTATCGTCTTCCATGTTTTTATAAAATGTCTTCAGATTGTTGTGAAACGGAGCTATAAAAACACATTTAAAGGAATTGTTTTTCTACTTTACCTGTAAAAATGATGTTTTCTGGGAGCTGCAGGTTAAAAATCAAACTCAGAACAGATTATTAACAGCTTTCATATTGCAAAAGGTTTTTATTTCAACCGACTGTATTTACAGTACAGGAGGTCAGTTTGTACATAAATAGGCAGTAGTTATAAATATCAGAGGTCTGGCTGGTATAAAATTAAAAAAGGGAATATTTTACAGTATGAACACGGCTTGTTCATCTCTGTCTCTGGTTGTCTGTCCGTTTGAGCAGAAGTCCTCCTGAAGGTGACCTTTGACCCCGAGCCGTGCCTCCATCATGGCCGTTCCTGCCACAGAGGTCGGCAGAACCAGCAGCAGCATTCAGAACGTCCTCAGAGAGAGTTCTGGTCAGAACGCTGCAGCACCGGCTGCTGCTGCTGCACTATGGGGCAACGCTGCCCCCCAGTGCTCAGAGCCGGTACTGACGGTCGGTCCGTTACGCAGAGCCAGCAGAACCTCCTCAGATTAAACTCAGAACTGTCTGCAGAGTCCAGACGAAATGGGATGAATAAAGCTTTGGCATTGTGACCTTTGACCCCCGGTGACCTGAAGAGCGGCCCGGAACGAGGCAGATTTAGCATAAAAGTTTACAAACCGAGTTGCAGAGGGAAACACCTCCAGGAACCGAGGAGAGCCGCTTCCAAGTTCTGGTTCTGGGTCCCGAATGGGACGACTCTGACCCGGAACCGGACCGGCCCGGATCAAACAGAACCGTGTTCAGACGGCCTGGGTGACCTGAACAACGGGATGTCTGGAAAATCTGGGATTCGTTCACACGTTTCCACAGCAACGGCTCCTTAAACGTCACAGACAATCAAGTGTATCCATCCCCCTTTACTCTGATGCCCCTAAATAACAGCAGTCCAGCTCAGGCGGAAGAATCTGCTGCACATAAACTGATGAATGTTTATTAATTATCATTAATAAATTATAGACTATAGTGAGAAACGGTGCTGGCAGCATCATGCTGTGGGGCGAGGAGGAGCCAAGCTCAGAATGATTCTGGAACAAAACCTCCAGAAGACCCTAACAGAAAAAAAACATGCCGCACTTTTTAGATTTTTACATTCATTAAAACACTATGAAAACCAACAGACGACTTTCCTTCTAGTTTGCGTTTTGTGGAGGTTTATCAAACAAAACCATTAAATAAATTAAAGTTTGTGCCTGGAATGCAACAAAGTGAAGCTCATGGGGTGTGAAAACTTTTTCATCCGGAGATTATTCAGATTTTAAAATTCTGTTTTCCAATACAGTCCAATAACGTCACGAAGCAGAACCAGTTCTGGGCCGAGCGCTGGGCTCTGAGGAACTCCACCTGGAATCTGTTGGAGATATCTACGTTTCAAACTGTGAGCAGGTTTAGGAAGCGGATACTTCTGATTCGATTTGTGGCTGCTGGCGATTCTGGATTAAGGCGGCAGCATCTGTTCCTGCTTCCACCAGGTGGCGCTGTTTGCTTATTAATTGCAGAAATGGGTTTAATGTTGAAGCTTCTGGTCATGTGACACGCCGCCATATTGTGAGGGGCATTTCTGCTGAGACGGACAGGAAGTGGGCAGCAGCTCATCAGTTTCACATTAAATCAGTAAAAATCTGCAAAGATTAATCATTTATAAAAATCTTTCCTTCTGCATTCAGTAATAAATCCTCTACAGTTCAAATGAATAATAAATAAAACTTAAAAACAAACATTAAAAAAGCTTCAGAAACTTTGTAGCATAGATGAGCAAAACCCCCCAAAACATTTAGATTTGTTCTGGTTTGAATCTTCAGAAAAACTCTGAGCTCCAGCAGAACGCCGACTGAAACACGGTGGTGGCAGCATCATGAGGCGGCTGCTGCACAGGAATGACAATCATTCAGATCAATCTGAATGATAATTACAGATTTCTGATAACAATTTATTGAATATTTGTTTATATTTTATTATTGATTTAACAAGTTGAATAACTAGTTTAGTAAATTAATTTATTCATTAAATTAATTTTATTAATTTATAAAAAAAATAATTCAACAGTAATTTAATGTAATTATTTATATGTATTCTTAGTCAATTGGATTTAAAATTAATAATAAATTAAAGTATTGATAATTTAATCAATAAAAATGATCATATAATTAATGTTTATTAATTATCATTAATAAATTATAGACTGTTTAAACAAATTAAGCATTTAAATAATACTTTCAGGAGAACAACATGGAAATACAGCTGCTGGTTTTCTGTCTTCAGAGGTTCTTTAAGTTTATATTTTTTTATTTTTCATATTTATTGAGCAGGTTTTGTTTCATTACCATCATTGCTGCTGAATCTAAAAACGACGATCATCTCAGCTGTTCGTCTAGAGCCAGTTTCACAGCAGACTTGCCCCTCACAACATGGCCGACATCCTGACGTGTCAATGTCCCGGGTCATGTTGCATCACATCAGGACGCGTTTCTGATTGGTCGCTGTGGTCCTTGAACTCCAGGAATCTCCACCCACGTCTCCATGACCTGGGACTAAGAACCGGGACCAGAATGGGAGAACCGGGACCAGAATGGGAGAACCGGGACCAGAATGGGAGAACTGGTTCAGAAGAAGGAACTCCTGCTGACGAACCTTCAGTCTGATCCAGTCTTTGCTGGTTTCTGCTCCTCTTCCTCACTCAACATAAAAGTGCTGAAACTTCTTCCTCCTCCTCTTCCTCTCTGATCTGGAGGTTTTGAGTCAGCAGCAGCTGGATTTTGGCACCAGAACCTCAGAACCACGGCTCCCTGATGAGTCTCCATCTGGTCCAGGGATGGCTGCAGTAACACTCCAGAGTCAGCAGGGGGCGCCCTGTGCTGCAGCCAGTGTGAGCGCTCCTCCTCCTCGGGTCGGCGCCGGGCTCCGCCCCTCGTCCTCACAGCGTGGCCAGGATGCGGGAGAAGGAGATGATGATGGAGAGCGAGGTCTGGCCCACGCCGAACACCAGAGCCTCCAGCGGCGCCATGCCCTTCCCCGCCACACGGTACACACAGGCCACCGCCGCGCCTGCAGCACACACACACACACACACACACACACACACACACACACACACACACACACACACAGGAAGTTCTGATCCAACTCGGTCAGGATGCAGATGATCTCACATAAAAACAAATGTAGCTTTTAAAGGATTTTCTAGTTTTCCTTCCACTCAACTTTCCATTACTATTCCAGAATCCTTATTTTTCCTGCTTTCTAAAAAAAATCTTTGCTGGATTCATCTGACTCGGTTTTCACAGGAAGTTGGACTTTCTCCGACCCAGTTAAACTTCTGATCCTGTTTCCAGTTTTTCCAACAATCCCAGTTTAACTTTGAGGGTTTTTCTCAGAGAACCATCAGCCCAGAGCGCCATGATGGTTCTGACCCAGTGGAATCTTCAGAACTTTCTGGATTCTACCAGGTTCTCCATCCATGTACTGCAGACTTCTGCCCAGGACCCCCTTGAAAATGAGATCTAGATCTCAATGGGGTTTACCTGGTTAAATAAAGGAAATAAAAAAAAAAAAAAAAAAATCCAATTAAAGATGTTTCTGTCTCAGCACTTCCTGTTTTCTGGCCAATCAGAGAGCAGAGAGACATGCCCACTCTCTGGTTCTGGAGAAACTGGACCTGAAGGTTTAAAATCCTGAAGTTCTGAAGGCCATCTGAACCGTTCTGTTTGGATCAGAACCAGGTCGTTCTCAGGAAACTGAAAGTCGTTAAAGGATGAAGTGGAAACCCGGATCTCTGACCTTTTCCCTCCACGCTGACATTTCCTTCATCTTCCTCCTCTTCATCACTGCCCCCCCCCACTGCACATTAATAATGAAGAGGCTGAATATTCTGGGAGGGAGGAAGGAAGGAAGGACACATGAAAAAGGAAAGGAGGGAACAAAGGAACCAACTCTTAGAAAATGACAATTAAAATCTTTCTCTAGACTGAACTCTAGAGTCTTCGGGTCTCCATGGCAACACGGGGTCAAAGGTCCAGACATGAACTCAGTAGTTTCTGGATCTTTGTGATGTTTCCTTCCTCTCTACTAATCTCCCTCTGTCTCCCCCTGGTGGCCCTGAACTGAACCACACAGGAAGGGCCTCCTGCAGCCCGCAGCCCCATGCTGCCCACACCGTGCTTCACTTACTTGTGATGACGGCTCCAGAGAGCGAGGCCAGGAAGCCGACGCTGACCAGAACCAGCGTGATGAGGCGGCCCCACCGGTGGCGCTGCAGCATGACCAACATGAGCAGACCGCCGGCGCCGTGGACGAACAGCGAGGAGAACAGACACCACAGGAAGACCCAGTACCACATCTCTGGAGGAGCAGAGGGAGACCAGGGAGGAGGAGAGGAAGGAGGAGAGGAAGAATGGAGAAGAAAAACACGTCAGAACCAAAACATCACCATCTAACATTAACCTGCTTCTAAAGTCAAGGAGCAAAATTATTATTTTACTGGAAGGAAAAAACAAAGACAAAGAAAGGAAATCAAAGAAAGAAGGAAAGTAAAGGAATAAAGGAACAATGCAGAGAAAAAGAAAGGAAAGGAGGAAACAAAGAAACTAACTTTTAGAAATGAGGAATAAAATCTAGAACAATATTTTTTTATAAATACAGTTTTCTGTGATGTCACACTTGAGAGAACTTTGTAGCAGACAGTCATCTTGGTAGATATCTGTAACTAACTCATGGTAGTTGCTATGGCAACAACAAACAATCCATATTCTCCGTCTCATACGAGTCGATCCCGACAGCCGAGGTTTTGTTCATGTGTCCTTCCCTTGTACGTTGGTCCAGAGGGTCAGAGTACTTCCTTTGTTCATCTATGCTTTGTGCTGTGATCGCCTACCAAGATGGCGGTTCAATGCCGCAGATCACTGCCTGTTCAGACTCATGGGAACTATGTATTGATAAAACTGATGAACAAACTGTTAAAATATTAATATGGTAAATAAATCTCTGGATTCAGTGAAAACTTCTTGACATTAAACATGTTTTCATCGGTCCCTCCAGGGTTCTACGATTGTTTTTGTGATCAAAAGCCATGATTTTGTGGTGCTAATTTGGAAACATTTGTAAGATATTTTGCAGTATTTGTGCTTAAAGTATGACAGTAAATGTGAGTTTTTGTTACTCAACATCAGTCACGGACTACAGGTTGACATCAAGTAAACCTGAGGCAGCAGTGGAGTGAAAATGAGAATGCTGCCACCTACAGGTGGGAGCTAGTCACTTAAATCCAACACTTGACCATTTTTGCATAAAATTATCAATAAACTCATAATAATGCAGTAGCATGAAAAAGTGTAGGAATACATTGATTTTGTGTGAATTTTCACAAAGCTGGAGCAACTGATTGATGTCCGGCCGGATTTGGCCCCCAAGCCTCGAGTTTGACATGTGATAGACTTAAATCACCATTTATTTTCTCTTTCTTGGAGAATTTATGTCTAAAAATCTCCAAACACGCCATGTTTCCTCAGGCCTGGAGCTGCAGACCTTGCTGGACCTGGTGTTATGGGCCGTTTGAGCTCCGCAAGTCTCAGTATTTAAATTTCTTCTATTTATGGTTTGCTGAAGTGAAACTGCTCCACCGCACATCTCATAAACAGGAAACTGATTTGTTTAAGCCGCCGGGTGGCTGAGAGGAAGGCTTGCATCTCAATAAGCTGCTGCTTCTCCGCTGACCGCATGCCGTATCTCTGCCACCAGCGGGCCGCTGCGGCTGATCGGCCGGAGCGGAGCATGCATACGTGCAGCGCAGCGGGACTGCAAACTTCTGAGATGCGCTTCTTGCTGAGTCAGCGTCGCACGCTTTGCGTGTTTCTCCACTCAGGATGGAGATGGTGTGAGCACATTTCCGCCTCTGCTGCTGCAATCTTCTGTTTACATGACACACCAACCATGACTCCACGCTGCAGATGGAGAGCCGGCCTTCCTGCAGATAAAATCACTAATGCTTCTGCAGCGGCGGATTCATGCAGATGGGAGTCTGCGTCGTTTGATTTAAAGCGAAATAAAAAAAAAATATTTGACTCTAATGGCCTCATGTGACCCGGAGCTCAGGTTCGTGCCGGACTCTGCAGACAAAGGGAGGATCAGGAGGGTTTACATCCCATAATACCTCATGGCATCCCTGGTTTTCACAGACCCCTCCTGGCTCACCGTTCCCTGGTTTATTTTCTGCTTTAAAATGGACGCGGTGCCGCTCGCGGCGGCGGCCGCGGCGCTCGCTGCCCCCTCCGGCCAGCCGCCCGCCGCTCCCCGCGGGTCCTACCTGTGAAGTCTTTCAGGGTGGCGCCGTGGACCCAGAGGCTCAGCACCTGCTGCACCGACAGGTTCAGGGAATAATCCCGGCTCATGGTTCCGCCGCCGCCGCCGTCGCCCGGGTTCGCAGCCCTCTTTATCGGATAGCTGAACTTGGCTTTGGACGGAGGCATGGAGGAGACCGGGGCGGGGGGGCGCGGAGCGGCTCGCCTCTACCGGTGCCGCTGCTTCGGCTTGACGTCCGTCTCCGCTGCGGGAATGGCAGGGCCGCGGGGTGGTCGGTTGGTCCTCGGCGGTGCGGGCTGTGCGGAGGCCATGATGCGGAGCAGCGGCGGCAGGCGGGCGGGCGCACCGACGGTCAGCTCGTCCTACATCGGCTAGTCCCGCTGCATCATCCTTAAAGGGCCAGCAGCCCTGTGACGGATCCGCTGCCGTAAACCGCTCTGTGAATGGGACTCGGTGCGCAAGCGCAACGCAAGGACGTAAAAAGCGACGTATCTGACAAATATTAATAAAAACATATCAGAGGGTCAAAATTCACAATAAATAATTATCTAAATCCCACACAGACCTTGTAAATCAGCATTTATTTAATATTTTCCAATTAACATTTAGCGTTAGCTGCCGTTTCAGCGTTGCCCTTGACGACGGGTAGATGCAGGAGCTCCCTGATTGGCTGCTGAGGCGTCACTATTTTACGGTTTATTTAAATCCGATGACGTCATTTCGACTTGAAATGAATAAATAATTTTTGTAAAATTATCGTTTGAATCAACAGAACATTTGGTTTTTGAGTGTGAAGTTAATGGTCGGAAGGGATTTTTTACTTTGGAAACGGATCAAATATGGAATTTAAATAAGGAATAAAAAAGTTCAATAGTTGAAATGTTTCACAAAGGTATTAAAAATGAAATTTTAATATTCTGTAAATCTTAAAAATAAATAAATAAATAATAATAATAATAATAATAATAATAATAATAATAATAATAATAATAATAATAATAATAATAATTATACAGCCACTGGAATCAAACTTTTCTTGCTTAACTCAGAATAAACCCTGGTTTATTTGATTTATTTAGCTGTTCTTTGGTTTATATATTTTGCTATTAATTGTAGTTATACCAATGTCTTATACTTCATGTGTCTTAGTAATTAGGGAGGAATATCTAAGATATATTATCTATACAGAATGGTAAATGTGAACAGGTTGCTCAAAGGGTTTGGTTGGTTCCACAGCAGCTGGAGACGAGCAGATGCTGCAGTTTTGTTTTGTCTTTTTCTTTCTTTAGTTTGTTTTACCAAAGCAATTCTATCAATTCAGAAAATTATAACATTTCATAAAAGATTCAACCTACACATCTTCCACATTTTGAACTTTTAGATTCTAGCTAGTTTTGCAGATGAATGTAAATGACTAAACAGATGAATGAGGCAGACCCGACCGGACCGGACCGGTAGAACAGAGCCGTGTAAAGTTTCACAGGGTTCTGCTGTTTGTCCTGCAGCCGGTGGGAAGCGGAGAGGAAACCTGCTGCTACGTAGATCCGTGATGTTCTGGAACATTTCTCTGAGGAGCGACGAGTATTTTAAGAAGAGCTGACCCAGTTCAGACGCGCAAAGAAGCGTCTGACACCGTTTAGATCGACACAGCTTCCTCTGCAGGCAGAGTTCAGCTTCAGGTTCAACGTCCTGAAAAACCCAGTCAGAACCAACAATCTGTTTTAGATGACAGGTTATTCAGGAGCACAGAAAGAACCGTCCTGAGTTTACAGGTGAGTCTTTAACGAGGAAAACTGCTGGTTCAGTTTCACTGCATGACATCAAACAGATGCTCATAGGAAACCAGCTGGATGTTTCTGAGGACGGGGAGGATTCTGGGAAACCGTCAGCACTTCGCTTTGCAGAGAAAATTTACTCCCGTTTCAAACCAGGTCGACCTCCAGCTCACATCTGCTGACCCTGTGACCTTTAACACCTGGTGACCTGATGACAGGAAGGTTACTTCCTTCCTTTCCTGCTTTGTTCCTTTCTTCTTTCCTAGGCTCCTTCCCTCCTTCATTCCTTCCTTTTTAAGTTTCTTCCTTGTCTTTCTTTGGTTCCTTCCAGTGCAGCCAGAAATGATGAAGCCTATCACAATAATCAATAAATCAATTAACCGCCCGATAAGTTCAGTTTGCATGATTTATCATTTTTCTCTTTTCTCTCTTTCTACCACAAACTGGATGATAAAAGTTTTCAGTTTGGTGTTTTGGTCTCAACTGGCTTCGGTTTTTAAGGATAATTTTGTTTACAGACTTTATGACTCATATTATTTGTTGTTTCTGTTGTTTTGTTTATTTATTTTAGATATTTAAAATGTCTTTCAGTGTTTAATGTTCATTAGAATTTAAAATGTATTAATTTGAGAATGTGTTCTTGCATTATTATGCCATAATTACCATTATAATACCGGAAATGGTCTCAAAACAGCAATATAGTTCATCACAATAGTGAACAATAACTGAATCTATATTTTAAAACGGTATCTGCTGCTGAAAGTTGATTACCAACCAAGGCAAATATCCTCAAAATCTGAACCTAAAAATTAACCAAATATGAAAAAACTAAAACCACTGACCAATAAAAACTAAATATTTAACTTATAATAACTAATAAAAATGTGCAAACACACTCTAAAGAACTCACTGAATTAGACAAAAAGTCCCAATGAAATGAAACTAAAGTGCAATGAAAGCCCAGAAGTACCCCTGGTTCTGATGGGTTCTCCGGGTTGGAGCGATTCCCGGCTCGGCCAGCAGGTGGATTCCTTCTCCTTGTTTTCCAGAGGAAACGTTTCCACAGAGGAAAACTGGTTCTGGTTCTGAGTGGCTCTGGGTCGTGGGGATTTTAGTGGTAACCGGATCCCAGCGGGAATCAGTCAGGTTCTGTTCGGACCTGCGGCTCTTTGGAACCGGTTCACAAAGCTTTTCTCTTCAGCTCACAGATTTCCATCTTTTTGTGTTTCTTTTTTTCTGTAACTGAATCTGAGCAGAGAGGAACATCTGAGAGTCCTGACGTCTTCCTGCCAGTCTTTGTCTCCATGATGCCCCTCCTCCCCCCTCTTACCACCTCAGACAGGTGTGTCTCCTCTCAGGTGAGTCATCACAGCAACAACAATATGAGCTGACTGGGTTTGAGTTGACCGGGTCAGAACATCTTTGATCGCCTCAAACTGGCATCTTGAACTGGTGGTTGGACCAGTGGTTGGAAACCACTGGTCAGACCAGATCTCGGTCCGACAGAACTCCTGTGGGACGTGGAGCAGGAGGCTGATAAAACCGCACATTAATAAATGATCAAATATTAATAAATAGCTAACCCTAACCCTGATCAATAAATAATAATTAAGCATGCAATCTTTATCTTTACGGTTCTATTTAGGTTGTAAACTAGAGCCCAGAGGGCCACATAAAAACCTGTAGTGGGCCGGATTTGGCCCGTGGGCCTCCGGTTTGACATGAGTGAACATGGTATTTAGCGGAAGCTAATGCTAATATGCTACATTAACATGGTATTTAGCGGAAGCTAATGTGCTACATTAACATGGTATTTAGCGGAAGCTAATGCTAATGTGCTACATTAACATGGTATTTAGCGGAAGCTAATGCTAATGTGCTACATTAACATGGTATTTGTCCTTCGTGGTTTAGATATGTCCCTGATTTTCATGTCCTCAGCAGCCATGAAGTTCTGCGGAGGTCCGCTCCTGAACCAGTCGTTACATTCAGGTGGGTCAGAACCAGAAAACATCTCAACCCCACAGGTTTGGTTCAGCAGGTGATAAACAGGTGATCAGATGTGATGAGAAACATCTAAAACATGAAGAATGTTGCTCTGTGACATATTGTTTAATCTGGGTTAAAACCAGCTATTGGTGCTCAGTTCAGATTATTAACCAGTTTCTGTCCCTGGAATCCCAGTTGGAGCGGACTGGGACGTTAGAGGCTGGTCCTATGAACGGTTTGGCTCTGACAGGTGGACAGAGCAGGGTTTGCTGCTGGGGTGCAGCGGGGCGGGGTCTGCGGTTCCCTTTGACCGGCTGCAGGATCACACGCCGGGGGTTTCTGCTTGCTTTGATGGCTTCTCTAGCGGCAGGTGTTCATAACAAACCCGGCTGCGTTTGAAGCAAACGGAGGTAAAAACCAGAGCCACAGCCAGCAGGTTGATCTGGAGCTGCTCGTCTGGAAAACTGTCCCAGTTTCTCTGGGAAGCAGCGAGTGGAGGCGGTAATCTGCTGCAGCGAGCGGTTGCCTGATTAAAGGGAAGACGTCTCTTTGAAGAAGTGACCGATGATGATGATGATGATGATGAGCTCCAGCTCCTCCAGTGAGGAGAGGACGAGCTGATTCATGTCGGCTCTCTCATTGAGGAAAGCGGCTCCCTGAGGGCCCAGAGTTTCTGTTTTGGTCTGTGTCGGGTAATTTACTTGTCCTCGTTAATAACGTTCTACTCTGATGGGTTTTTATTGGAAGGCAGCAGCAGAACCAGAATGTTGTGGTAATGAAATGAGCGGCTGCTGCTCAGATGCGGCCAGAAGCGAATGCCTAACAAGTTTACATTCCCTCATCACTGGCAGAAGGTTCCTGTTTATCCTGGACCTTTAATGATTTATATGAACCAAACTTTTTCCTGATCATCCAACAAACAGCTGCTAGAAGGTTTAAAGTTTGTATTTATCTAAGATTTACACATAAATGACACAGATTAAATTAGATAAGATCAATTAACAGGTAAAAATGTTTTAGGATATATTATGGCCTACAGTAAGGGTGTCCAAAGTGTAGGCTGGGGGCCATTTTCGGCCCACTGACCGACTGCTTGTGGCCCGCCACAGCAGGAGGGTGATGCAGATGGAGACAAAATTACTACTGACTACATAAAAGTTTCTACGATGGAAAATATTGAGCACAACACAAAGTATTTCAACAAATATCTCTCTTTAATTTCATAGAAACTATTTATTTATCAACTGATTTCTACTTAGAGACAAACTTTAAAGAACCCAAAGCTGCTTTATGTAATTTATTAAAACACATTTTATACGTTTAAGCACTTTTAAAGACAGTAACCCAAATCCTGTTCTTATTGCTTCTTCAACCCTTTAAGACGTAAAGCCAGTCCCGTCTGTGGATGTTCTGATGGAGTTTCAGCCAATAAACAACCTTAAATCTGGATGTAGAGATGGACCTGAACCTGCAGAGCCACATAAAGACGGTTACAAAGTCGGCCTTCTATCACCTGAAGAACATTTCCAGGATTAAAGGACGAATTTCCCACAAGATCTAGAGAAGCTCATCCATCTTTAGTTGCACTGATCACTGCAACAGTGTCTACAAATGTCAACCAGACAGGTAGGCCTGTCGCAATAAACAATAATCAATTAATCGCATGATAAATTAAAACAAGCTCAATTTCCATTTGCATGATTTATAATTTTTCTGAACTGGATGAAAAAAGTCTTTAGTCTGAATTAAATCAGCATCAGAACTGAGGAAGTCCTGCTGAAGGCACAAACGCCTCCCAGCCTCCAGTAAGCATGATGGTAATCTGTAAAATGGTTGCTTAGCTGCAAGAAGCAGAAATGCAGCGAGTGAATGCAGCCAGCGGAAGGTCCTAATCTGAAACTTCGCTTATTCCAGCCGGCTGCCCCAGGAGACCCGTATACATCTCAGCGCTGCGGTAATTTGTCTGGAAGTCGGGAAGCAGAGGAGCAGACGCCAACGGTATGCAGCCGATGCAGACGAGTCCAACACGGAAACTTTTTGAGTCAGTGGAGCAGCCAAAGCCGTCCGGACCTAACAGAACTATCAGTGTCTGGATCGGCTCGTCCTGATCCGAACGTTTACATCACACTGCTCTGCTGCTCAGCTCCAGGTGAGCTGATGTCAGATCTTATCCTGACCAAACAGCTCAGATAAGGAGACTTCAGACGGAGCCGAGGACACACACCTGAACTCCAATCTGTCCATCTTATCTCCTCACTGAGTCCATAAACTGCAGACAGAGACAGACTGGCTCTGTGAACCGTCTGTACATCCAGGATCCCAGTTTCTCATGTAGAAATCAGAATTTAGAAACCACTGCTTTGGCTAAAGTTAGCCGAACATTAGTCTGTTTCTCTGCATCAAAACATTCAAATAAGTATGAATATTCCATAAAATCAGATGTTTTGAGTCAACGTAAATTCACAAAACCTTCAAATAAGGTTGAATATTCTGTAAACTAATTGATGTTTTCAGTAAATTTAGCATTATTTTCACATCAGGATATCATTTAATAAGTTTTAAAACCGTTAAAAGCACTGTTTTTAGCTTAGCATAACAACTGAATCTCTTCCACTTTCTTTCTAACGAGAAGCAATAAAATGAGCTCTGTGTTGCATGCTGCACGGCAGCTCCTGCTGAGAAATGTGCTCAGCTTTTTGGTGCAGTTGACAGTTTCTTGGATAAATGCACAGAAACATTGAAATAAAAACTAAAGAAATATAGATCTGGTTGCAAAAAACAACAGAACAGAAAAATCTGTGGTGAGAAGCTATTTTAGCAACAGAAAGAATGTTGTTTGCCTTGTTGTTATGTGCCGCGGTAAGACGTGACAGACCAAATGCGATTTATGAAACAAGCCCTCTGAGTTTATTTTTGTACTTTATTTTGGAAGAAATATAGCAGAAAACAAACAAAGCCACCCACAGGAAAACCTCTGGCACAGCAACCAAAACACAACTGACATTTTCACGTAATCCCGCTTCATGTTGGAGTTTAAACACACGGAAAACATTAAGATCCCAGAAAACAACCGACTGCTGACTGGAAAAAAAACGAGCAACATCTTCCTGATCTCACAGCTTTAACGGTAAGCATATTTGTTTACCAGAATATGACATACAGACTTTATTGTACATAAAAATGACTGCTCTCTGTTTGTTGTCAAGAGTGGATAAATGCTTTCGCTTCAGGCTGAGCTGAGGTCAGTTTGAGGAAACGTAAATCATTTGTGTGTTTAGTCAACCTGAGTCATTCCTGGATAAAAGGACAAAAGGAATCCTTACAGATAAACGGGTCGGAAACAGAACCTGCCCTCAGACAACATCCGCTCATCCTTAACTGGAGCAAAGCGTACGAGTCGATGCAAAGATCATCCCCAAACCCACGCAGAGGTTTTCCTGTGAACTGGTGAAGTTGGTGTGAGTCACGCTGAAACGCAGCAGCGTTTAGACTAAACAGAACTCGTAGTACTCAGAGCGCTGAGGTCATTGGAGGCCCGAATCCCGCAGAGCTATTTCTGTTCGCTCTTCCCATAATGTGGCCTCCTCATTCCTGCACCACACATGGACACAATCAGTCACCTACACAAACACTGCTGGACTTTACCCATAAAATCCTGAAAACACACACACACTGCTGCTTACTCACCATTAACATCTTCACATTAAGGCTATATATAACACCAGTTTACAACTTTTCCACTGTACTCTGACTTAGTTACTTTTATTTCCATGACCAAAATCAAGAAATATGCCTTGAGAAAAAAAAGAAACGAGCTGAGAACGCATCCACAAGTTTCCAGAGTTGTAGCGTTGTGTTTGGGAAGCTGAACTCAGGTGTGAAACACCAGCTAGCAGCTAGCTAGAAAGGGTGTGTTAGCAGTGAGTTAGCGGTAGCCTCAACCTTCACAGAACGTGATCAAGATGTCTAAATGTGGCTCAAACTTTTTCCGACAGAAAAATCCCATGATAAAAAAACACTACATAGAATATATGAGGTTAAATTGTCCTGTCCGGACAAATTTAAGACTTTTTGTCAACATGTTAAAGGACAACTCAATATTTAAAATGAATTGAAGACATTTTACGGAGTCATGGACATCCTGTCTTTGAATGCACAGAAGCTGAATTCAGTCTCTCCTGGTGCTGTATCATCTTTTTATTTTTAAATTCGTTCAGTTTTCTCTATTCCTTATGTTTTCTTTAACTGTTACATAACATTATTTGCTGCAGAGATTTTGTAGTCAAAGTTCAGGGATGAAAATGGTGACAAACAACGTTATTCTAGGTGTGTATTCCTGTTCGTTGACGCGACGTCCTGGCTGTTGTTTAGCTCATGCTAGCACTGCGCGCTAGCAGTTAGCTCCTGGAGGACAGAACCGTTCTGCCCGTTTTGAATAGTTTTATTACATGAACAGTCTGGTGTTTTTGTCTGTGGGAACACATAATCCAAATCCATTCAGAGATGTTCTTGGTGGTAGCGTTAGCTAAGTCGCTAACTATGTTTAGGTCTTACAAGATTTCAACTTTTCCACGATGATCCGATGGGTCCCTGGGTTCTGAATGCACGTCACGCGTTTCCACTCAAATCTGGGCTTCAAGTGTCAAAACTTGGAAAATCCAAGATGTTTAAATACTTCTGCATTGCGTCACAATGTTTTCCTGAACTCATCGCCTGAAGGTGGAGAAATTCCTTGGTAACAAACCATTTAGCAGTGACTGAAAGCTGAAGGAGTTTCAGTAAATCATTCCTCTGAGTGATTTCATTTCCTGAAAGGAGCTCTGATCAGCTTTCGTTTCATGCCTGGACAGTTTAACGGGACCGGTGCAGGCAGGGCGTCATTCCAGGTGAGCTGGGAATTTACTCCAGCAAGAACGGAGACAGAACTCAGATTAATTATTTACCAACCGGGAAGAAAGCAGCTGTAGACGTAGGTAAGAATCCACCGGCTGAGATCCATCTGACATCCCTCACAGATCTGATGCTGTTGGTATTTTTGTGGTAGCACTGATCCACTGCAAGTCATCAAACTGCAAACGAGTGACGTAGAGCTTGTTGAACTGATTGCAGCTTCCTGGCGGATCGCAGATCTTCAAAAGCCTGACCTAATTAATACAGATTTTTATTTTTGGAAAAGGGGCAGTATCATGTATTCTCCAGGCACATATCATTTTATAGCACAATCAAGTAAATATCTTTACTTCAGTTATTATAAAAATGCTGTATATTTCAAATGACTTAAAAGAAAATTACTTCCTGATTTAGCTCCTTTAAATCGGGCCTCTGTCTCTTTAAAAGCTCCTGCTCTTTCTGAAACTCCGCCTTCAGGAAGTCAACCCAACATGGCTCCTCTGTTAACAACATTTTCATGTCATGCAGTTCCACCAGGTGTTTGCTAATTGCTGCTGGCTAGTCTGCAGGAGCTGACTGGGGAAGGAGTTCTGAGGAGGAGCTGCGCCTTGAAGGCGGAGCTTTGTCCACCCAGGTGTTCTCCACAGCTGAATGGTTGCCATGGAGATTAAGAGATTTCTCAACATGTAAAGAATCAAAGTAACCCTCCAGGTGAGCTTCTGATGAGGGAATAACATTATTAATGATGGAAAGTTCAAAAACGTAGATTTTACACGACACCGCCCCTTTGGTGACACTGACCTCGGCTAACCGCGCACATGGCCGATTTCCAGGCCTGTTGGAGATTGGTTTCAAACGGCCCCCAAGCCACAAACAGTGCCCGGGCCGCAAATGGCTCACGGGCCGCAAATGGCCCCCGGGCCACAAACGGCCCCCAAGCCACAAACAGTGCCCGGGCCGCAAATGGCTCACGGGCCGCAAATGGCCCCCGGGCCACAAACGGCCCCCGAGCCACAAACGGCCCCCGGGCCGCAACCGCCCCTTGGCCGCAAACGGCTCCCGGGCCGCAAATGGTCCCCGGACCACAAACGGCTCACGGGCCACAAACGGCCCTCGAGCCACAAACGGCCCCTGGGCCGCAAATGGCTCATGGTCCGCAAATGGCCCCCGGGCCACAAACGGCCCCTGGGCCGCAAATGGCTCATGGGCCGCAAATGGCCCCCGGGCCTCAAACGGACCCCGAGCCACAAACGGCTCCCCGGGCCGCAAATGGCCCCCGGGCCACAAACGGCCCCTGAGCCACAAACGGCTCACAGGCCACAAATGGCCACCTCTTTGGACTTTGGACACCCCTGATTTAGGGCTTCACTGTGAAACATTTTCCCTCCACTTCCAGAGTGAAACATTTTCGAGACTGTCCGTCTCCTCGTCCATTTCTGTGGATAAATTTGCCGTCTGGTCCGTTCAGCTCGGCTGATCCCGGATGCTTCGGGTCGAGCCTGAGGCTGGAACTGGACCGGAGACGACAGGATCAGGCCGAGCCGTTCCAGGCTCCCTGTGAGAGTATCAGCAACACGCTGTGGGCACGGCAGGCCGGACCGGCCACGCACAGCACATCAGCTTTCTGCTCCAACATGTGGTATACTTAGCAGAACCTTGGTGCGTTCTGGATCCGCGCTGAGCTCAGGGGGAAGGCATGCAGGCCTGATTGGGGCTCAGCTGACTCACAGGGAGGCCGCCGTCTTCAGAGCGCGGGCTGAGTCAGACTGAGGGACAGAGACCCGATCTACTGATTCTCCTCATGTTTCCCTTCTGACAACGAGACAAAACCAAAGGTTTTATTCATAGATGAGCCAGAAAAGGCGTCAGATTCCCAAAAACCACGGCTGTTTGTGAAAAAATGTTTAAGAAAATACCAGGATGTGATGAAGAAAACAAGCTAGTAATATAAAGCATCGCTTCTCTCGGCACAATGGGAGACAATTTCTGCTTCTAAACGATCTGATTGGACGCAGGGATGAACTTTTGCTGTGCTAACAGGAGTTAGCCTCTCAGTGTAGCTATGCTAGCCTAAAATAGCATCATGCTAACCAGTTTGTGTAGCATTGTCAGGAGATCAGGTCATTTTATTACCAGAATAAAGTCGTAATAAGAGAATAAAGTTACAATAATACAATAATAAAGTTGTAGAAATGTAAAATAATGTTGCAATAACACCAGAATAAAATCATAATAATACGAGAGTAAAGTTATGATATTACCAGAATAAAGTTACAATAATGCGAGGATGAAGTCGTAATATTAGAAGAATGAAAGTAATTTTAGTTATATAAAATAATTAAAATGAGGAACTTTGAGCTTCTATTGAAGTTATACTTTGGTATCATTTTACAGATGATCTTTTAATACATCAGATTATTACAAGTAGCAGAACTTTGAAGTGATTGTTCACAGACTGACAGAAGCTTTTTTGTTTTTTAAATGACTTTTTGTTCTTATTGAATAACTTTAATCTGGCCTGAAAGATTGTGAGTTAGTCTGGGTTTAATATTTCCTCTTACCTTCAAACCCCTGGATGCAAATAAAAGACATCAAATCCAAGGATTTAAAGAAGTGGTAAGTCTTTCCTGGTTTGGCAGCACATTGGGTCAACCTGGAGGTCCAGAAGATGTTCCGGGTCACCGACCATTTCCTCATCAACAGATCATAAACTTTAACTCTGATGAGTCTGAGCTGCACAGATCCCAGGTTGACAACAGAATCCATGTTTGATCCAGAACCGCGGCGGTAAGTCTCTTCCCAGATGGCCGTAATAACAGGCTAACCCGTCCCACATGGATCCACCAACCCAGCAGAACCTCTCAACTCCTGAACCCCAAACCACAGCGCTCTCACCAGCCCGGACCATGGAAAACTTTGACTGGACCGTGTGGTCGTGGCAGGATGGTGATTGGACAACCATGGGGAGGACGGTCCAACCGAACGCCTGGCGTGACGCGATGAGAGCCGGAGGTTTGGATCCGGTCCTGGAGGATCGGTCGGGTTTCTGGTCGACACCAGACGGACTCACAGCAGAGACACCCTGAGTCGCTGTTCATCAGGAACCAGAGTTATTTTGGTTCTGAAAGCAGCAGGTGGCGCTTGTCTGAGCAAAGTGGGCCGAGGTCTCTGCGGTCACGGACCTTCAACCCGGCCGTGTTCTGCCGGCTCGCCGTCTGATCACTGCAGAGCGGCCGTCCTGAGGTCGATGAGGCGTCCAGCAGAGAGTCACTGCAGCTCCACCGCAGCGCTGCAGCTCAAACAACATGGCCCACACCAGGATGTCCAAGGCCCGGCTCACATGCAGTACATCTGAACCGCAGGCGGCTGCCGCATATCGACACTTTCTCACCCAGGAGAGGAAGATATTTTACAGATCAATAGATCCTGTTTGAAAAATGAGGTTTGAAGACCAGATTCTCAATAATTAACGACGTTTCTGCATTCGTCTTCTGGAACCACAAACATAAGAACGCAACCAGTCCCAGCCAGTTAACACAATCAGACTTTTATAAACCATATTTAATGATTTATAAAAGTATTTTGTTGATTTAAATAAAATTTTACATTTTTAGTATGTTATTGGACATTTAGAATAAAAAAGGCATAAAAAGTTATTTTTAAAGGAGTATTTATGTCACTGGGCATCCCTGCTGTAGATGTTAGCTTCTGCATTAGCGCTAAGGCGGTTTCCACTGGAACATTAATGCATTTTAACTCATATTTGGTGTTTGAACTATTAAAATAGGCGGTCGTAAGTATTTTTAAAGCAGATCTCAGGTATTTGTGGTTCTTAACTTTCTGTGATTGGATTATTCCATCAAACCTTTTAAATTTTATCTCGAAGAGCAGAAATGTTGAGCACTCACAGCAGATTTCTACATTTAGCAGCCGATGTTTGAGTCTGATTGGGAATCGTCTCTTTGTCTCTGAAATAAAAACTCATCCGTCTCCTAAATGAGTCGAAGCGCTGAGAATGAAATTCCAGCTATCTGCTCCTCATCAAGTTAATTTCCGTCTCCAGCCTGATGAACTCATTTGCATAACATTATGCTGCTCTGCGTGAGACAAACTGGGATTATCCTCTGGTGGGAAGAAAACAGACCAGATAGCAATCCCCCCACCCGCACGACGACACAAATTAAAAATGCAAATTGTGGAAATAATTACAGCACAGCTTTGCTGATGCAGGATAAATACTTTGGAGATTCTTTGTGGGTTTTTTTTTTTGGTTTAATTTCTGAGTTTCTCTCCCAGACAACAATATTTACCGGGAGAGGACAACTCATTACCCGATCCGTGCCAAAGTAAAGCTTCGCTGGTTGCGAGTCAGAGCGTTGTTTCTTCACACACGGGTGTGAAATTAAATTCAGATTGCACTCCGACAGATGCTGCCACTGCAGCAACGAGCAAAGCCTGCGCGACGTTTCCACCGGTTTGCAGTCAGTCATGAAAACATTAAAAGTTTTGACCAAAAAAATCTGGTCTGATGGTGGATAATATTCATAAAAAAGCTTAATGGAAACAACGTTTTATTGAACTTTGACCTCAAACAATTTAAAGTCTTGGTTTAAATACAGAGAACATTTTTAATTCAGATGTTAATCAGCAGATAGAGGTTCAAATGTACTGTTATTCAGATTTCACAGTGTAACACTGCTGCAGTTCAGAAATTACTTTATAAAGTGATTAAAAGATTATGTGCAAATAGAGAAATCTCATGTTTTTTATTTTCAAGGTTTTTGAATTAAAATGTTGCTTATTCTGTTATATGGTTTTCAATTACAATGTGATTAATTGCGATTAATTAATTAACATGATCAGTAACGAGGAGCGAGTCGCTGCGTTTCAGGAGAAACAAACCGAGACGTCTCCGTCAGCTGGATCATTTAAATTCTGGAAGGTTTAGCCATAAAGCATTACTGTAGCTTATATAGAAGCATCTTTATTCAGATGATTTATTTTAAATGTAACATCTTACATGGTTTCAATGTTCTTGGATCAAAAGTTTTGTTTTAGTGGAAATAAAGTCCAATCGGACCCATAAATGAGCAGAATCAAAGCTAGAAGAGTTCAGTGAGGACTGAGCTGCTGGGAAATTAAATAACTGTAATTTCAGGTCCAGTTTTAGACTTGGTGTCCATTTGTCACTTTCTGTTTTCACGGATAAATCCGACGTGTCAGACGGAGGAGCCGCTCCTGTTCGGACTGACCCGTCGGGTTTCTGCAGTAATAACAGACAGGATAATGGCTACCTAGCCAGACGCTGCAGGTAAGTCTGATGACATCATTGTGCAGGTGGTCTGAAGGTGATGTTCTCCATCGGTGTAATGACATCAGGTAGGGAGTTGATGAGTAGGCAGTATCTTACCAAAGAAGCTAGATTCCCAGTAAGTAGGCACCTTGCTTTGATTCTTTCATGCATGTTTAAGAAATCCTCTTATCTCCATGGCAACCATTCAGCTGCAAACCGCCGGGGTGGCCCTAGCCCCGCCTTCGAGCCGTAACTCCTCCCCCACTCAGCTCCTTCAGACTAGCCAGCAGCAATTAGCAAAAAACTGCTGAGCTCATTATAGGAGCTGCTGCTCAGAGCAGCGCTGGTAGAAACGTTAAAGGGTTAACAGAGGAGCCATGTTGGGACGACTTCCTGGAGGCGGAGCTTCAGAGAGAGCAGGAGCTTCTTAAAGAGACAGAGGCCCAAATTCAAGGTGTTAAATCAGAAAGTAAATTTTTTTTAAATAAAAAATTTTTTTTAAACAGCATTTTTCACAACTAAAGGTAATAGTTACTTGATTATGCTATAATATGACAATATGTGGCTGGAGGAGACACAGTACTGCCCCTTTAAAATAGAAAAGGGGATTTCTGATGATGCAGAAACAGAAAAGAGGCTCGGCTTTCATCTCCACACCATTTTTCTGCTTCTGGCAGGTGCTGACACCGCAGCTCTGGATATTTCTCCCAGTTTTCTCTTTGTGTCAGATCCCCGATGACTTCAACACGCATCCATTAGAGCTCTGGATGAGGCAGCGGCTCGCCTCGTGTCAAATGATAAACTGTCTTTGTGTAACGTCTGCTGGATGACAGCACCGTCTCCAAACAGAGGACAAAAAACTGAGAAAATGTTGAGGTAATGAATGCCTGAACTTATTTCCACTCACAAAACATCAAGCAGCAAAAATATGAACAGCGTTCAATAAAGATGGCATCTAATTTCATGGTTCATCAGCTGCTGTACAAGATTTTTTAAGCGTCGTGTCAGATGGTATCAAAAGGTATCTGTAATTAAAACGGGTCAGCTGAAATCTTTCTTTGCTAATCTGCCTGAAAGTACAAGCTGTTGTCTTTTTCTGGCTTTGCCTCAGAATTATATTAACATTCCTGGTAGTTTTTCAGTCCTCATTAGGATGAAAACAGATCTGGGTGGAGTTTGAAGGGTTCTGTGACATTAAAAAACTAACTTCTCATCTGGATTTGGACAATAAAACGGTTTGACTGAATTCTGACCCGCCTCAAATATTTCATTACTTAGACAATGGAAAACTAACAAACATGAACAATAAAGGACCAAAACACATTGACTCTACAGTTTCCACGGCCACAGCAGTGAGTAAATGGAGAAATGTTTCAGCAGGTCAAACTTTCATAAACAGGTTTATGTACCCAGACATCTCATGTCTGTGTTTTACCTGTACCTGTTTCAGCTCTCTGCTCCGCTGAACGCTGGAGATTATGGTGTAGTGAAGCCAACAGAACCACCTGCAAAAAGCAGAGACCCGATCCTGAAGCTACCTAATCGGATCCGCTGCACCTGGAAACTCTGTTCATGAAGGCTATGATCAAACCCAGTGACAGAGACGAACCTTGGCAGAGTCCAACTGTCCCCAGAACCATGCCCAACTTACTGCCTACAATGCGGACCAAGCTCTGACACCGGTCCAAAACAACGGCCTGTATTCCTGAAGCACCCCCCAGTTCCTGAGGGACGGGCCGAACTGGGGGAACTCCCATGGACCCCACAGGACCCTGCTGAGGGTGCAGAACTGGTCCAGTCTTCCACAACCAGAACCAGAACCACACTGTTGCTCCCGAATCTGAAGCCTGACCATTCGGCAAACCCTCCTCTCCAGAACCATGAATGGACCCTCAGAGTGTGATCCTCCTGTGGTGGGATCGCGCTCTGCCCGGCGCCTCAAAGCGGGAATGACTTCAGAGTGGAAGAATGTTCACCTGCAGCGAATCAGTTCGCTGCTGAGTGGGAAGCATTTGGGATGAGGATCAGCACCTCCAAGTCTGAGACCACGGTGATGCAGCTGAATGAAACTACAGGCTCGGCGCCACCGGACCCACAACAGACTGACTGCAGCATCGCCAAGCAGAAAACGGAAGATCAGGCACAATATCAGAGTACTCACAGTACTAAAGGACTCAAGGTCTTTGCTATGATGCAGCAACGGAGGATTGTGAAGTCCAAGAACACGTACATGTCCTGTAGTTGGTTTGGATCAAGGCCGTTCTGTATTCACACCAGAAACAAATCCTACCAGTTCGTTTGGAAGCAGATGGACTCATAAAGTGCGTCTCGATCTGGTTGTTAGGTTGAGGTTTGCTGAGTGTACTCACACCTGCACAACAGGTTTGGACCAGCGGGGGAACCAATATAAGAAGGAACAACAATCTGGAGTACAGCCAAAAAATAAAAGTTGAATTGAGAAGCTTCTAAAATCCTGTTTTCTCACAAAACCTGCTCCATCTCTGCAGTCAACACCAACAGTGCCAGCAGAAAACTCTGTTCCTCTGCAGAGGTAAAGCTGTCTTCTGCAGACAGTTGGAGGAAGATAATTGATGCAATCATCTCAGGAGCTTAAGCAGGTCTTCTTTGTTTCACAACTGCCAAAGAAGCAAGTAAATCCTCAGATTAGAGCATTGCGGCGATGTTTGTTGATGGTAAATGTGCTGTCAGCTGTTTTGTAGGATTCTAAGGGCTTAGGTTTATTTTCTAAACTATAATTCCTCCTGGAGTCTGCCTTATTTAGTCCTCTCTCTTTGTGTAACTCTCCAGGGAAATTGTTGCAGGACGTCTCAGCAGGACGTTGAAAAGCAGAAACTGCTCTCACCATCAACAGATCTGTGTCAGATTCAACATCTGCGTGCCGCTGCAGCTTTCATAGTGGTCTGACCGACCTTCAGCAGCACAGACTGAACTCCCCAGCGGCTCGCACAACAAATGGAGTGTTTTTCTAACAGGAGACGAGGCCTTGAGAAAACACACTCCCTGTGCACGCTGTCAGCTCTGAGAACACGCAGCGCTGTCAGTCTGTCTGAGGCAGAGCCTCCCGGAGGGTCCGGAAGACCGCACCAGACTCAGAGACGTGTCGAGAGCAGAGGTCAGAGGTCAGGGGGGTCTGCAGGGTCTCCATAGCAGGATGAGATTTTCCCAGTGGGGACTGCTGCATACCGACACCGTTTGCTCCACAGATGAAGCCTTCAGAGTGTGGGAGGTTCTGGCGCTTCTTCAGGAACGACATGAAGCTGACAGCAGAGGTCAAAAGGAAAGGGGAAAGGAAGCGTTGAGATGCGGTGGAGGCAGAAAAAACAGCAAAAATGTGGCGACTTTAACCAGAACCAGACCCTGGTGATCAGACGACCAATGAAAACTGAAACAAGTCGTACTTCAGGATCTATTACAGGCAGAAGAAGAGTCACCAGGGGCATCTGGACAATGTTGGACCAAAGGCCCAACATTCCTGTGGATGATGCTTTCAATGGCGGCCCAATTCGAACATGGCAGCTGACCCAGTCCAGGTCTTCATGGAGACGTTCCGGTAGGATAACGCTCCCTACCAACTGCTGCAGAAATGCCTCAGAAGTGGTTAGATTTGGCCTTCAACTTCTCTGAATCAATCATGGAGGCTCCACTTCCCAACTTCCAGAGCCAGAACCCACAGCGTGCCTTCAGCGGTCCAACGCGGTCCAGCAGCAGCCGGGTTTGGAGGCAGAGAGACTTTTAATAACTGAAATGTTTCCAGAAAGTTCTGGCTAATCAGTTAATAAGTTAGATTATAACTCTCATGGATTTCAATGTCTTTAAGTCCAATAAAGTTTATTTACTGTTTGTGACCCAACCTCGTACATCATGCCAACACATTAGCAGAAGTGTTTCCACCACTGCCCAGACAGCCGTTTTCTGACTCCAACCGTATTTCATATTTGACCCGGTTTCTGTTTGATGATGGTTCTGATCTCCATGCAGACCAGTCGGCTTTATAAGGCCAATTGGTTAACCAAAACAACTCAGAGTGACCTCCTGCAGGGAGATGTTATTTATTTCTGTCATGATATTGCAGCTTATGAGTCAATCATAGACTTTAAATCGTTGGTTGTGAGTCTGGATGCAAAATGTTTCCAAGCAGCAACAGAAACATTTTGTTTCTCACATGAAAGTTGAGATCAAAACACACTAAACTCAGGCCAAACGTCATTGTTTCCATTTTTGCTTATTTTGTTGTTACTTTTGCACCAGCACTGGGGCCCCACCAGGGGCCTTGGGGGCGCTGGCCAGTGCTTGTCCAGTAATATGTCTAAGATTGCAATGCTTCATGGGTAAGTGAGTCACCCATGCAGTCATCCTTTTACCAGCTAAACGACGAGTGTTTCTCCCCTTCGGCCGTGTGAGTCATCGTCTCTATGAGGCAGACGGTGGCAGATGTCCCACTCAGTCCCCACTGGTGTCCCTGAGGACGTCTTTTAACAAGCTGGGGGGGGGACACCTGATCTCTGTTGTGCTTTAAGTGGGTAAATCTCGGGTTTCCTCTCGGCTGCTGCATTTTGTGCCCTGTTTTCTCACAGAACCCTGGAGCGGAGAAACCGGACACTGCTCTATCCTTCAGCCTGAATCAGAGACGTGGGTTCACGCAGAGAGGTCGTCTTTCAGCTGCACCTGAAGGCAGCTCGCTCCAGGCTCAGGCCAGTCAGGTTCCATAGGAGGATCTCGGCTCAAATCGTTTAATCCTCGACCTTTCCCGACCGTCTGCCTCCCACACACCTCCCATTTGGAGCGTGGGAGAACTAATCCCACTAATTAAACAGAAATGTGCAGCCGAGACGTTTTTATCACCGAGCTTAATGCTGCAGGAGTAGTTGACTCTGTGAAGACTTATTTTGTACACAAGCACGTCATGGTTCAAAGGTCAACAAACTTTAGCTAAATAATATTTTAAAAATATGTTAATAAAAGCCCAAATAAGTCTTATTTGAGGAATTTTAACTCTGTGTTTTAAGAGAACAGAAGCATACACGTGTGAATAAAAAACCCTGATCATGACCCCGTGTCATGGGCCCCTGGAGGCCTCTGCTCTGGGATCGTCCCACAGGGTGGAGGAAAAAACTACAAACAAAATCTTGTTTCTGGGCTGGACAATCACTGAAATCAGCTCCTGACTGTAAACGTTCCTCCTGCATGGCGAGCTTTAGCTGTGATGGTTCTTTTCTCTGTGTCTGAGCCAAATGACGGAGAAAACATCTGACTACAGCTGCAATCTGATTGTGTATCAGCATTTTACCTTCCTTCCTTCCTTCCTTCCTTCCTTCCTTCCTTCCTTCCTTCCTTCCTTCCTTCCTTCCTTCCTTCCTTCCTTCCTTCCCATCCACCACATGTGTAGCATTAGCTTGAAGTAAACAACATGTTGCTGTGGGGAAGCTAGTTGTAGACGGAAGCAAAAAACAACTGAATCTAAAAGTCCAAAGGCCTTTTATTCATAACAAGATGGGGTTTAAATTCCTCCACAGGGTGCTGGTTTGCTAAGTCTCCAAACTACTGTTCCAATAAAAACTATTTTCCTCACTTTCTCTTTGTTATGGGATGAACCTTTACTCTGAGAACTGAAGCTGGAGCATTTCCTGTCTCCACATTATTTCCTGTTTTGTTGGTGAGGTTTGGCGTCTCCAGTCATAAAATCTTCATTCATTGACAGTTTTCAGCTTTGTGCTTTTTTTCTTTCACTTTGGTTTTATACATATTTATTTTACTGAAATGAATGTAATTATCATGAGCTACAAGCCCTAAGAAAACAAAATCTTAAAATTATAATTTATGACTTTGAAATAAATTTTTATGTCTGATTTGTTTGAGCTAAAACTGTTTCATCTTTTTTGTTTATTATTTAAACCGGATATTTTTAATGGACTTGGTTCTCTAATGTGTTATTTTAAGCCAGTGTTTCTGGATACTTTTAAAATACAAATTAAATGTAAAATAACAGAAGTAACATTTTAAACAGCTAAAACTTCCCTAATGTGAGGCAGGATAATTACTAGTTGAACACGCCACCGACCCACTGCTGCATCATGGCGACTGCAGAGGGACTGAAGTGTCTCAGAGGGTAAAACTCAGGTCAGTTCAGAGATTTTCAGCCAGATCTGGAGGTTTTGGTCGCGATGCAGTGAAACGGATGGATTATTGGCATGCAGCTGCTCTGATTTTGTCAGCAGGTGTTTTTGTCATCAGACCTTTCAGCTTCTTTTCTGCCGGGAAAACTTCAGCCCAGCAGGACGTGATTCATGCTTTACCAACACAGTTACTGAACTTGTTCAGACTATATGTTTAAGTTATTTCTGGGTTAGTTATGATCATGTGCTTGTCGGGTTGTAAGTGTGTTTGCGTCCCGCTGCGTGTGTGCTGACAGTGCATGTGTGCAGGATTTACAGCCTGTAACGAGCCCCTCCGGCGTCGCAGCAGCAGTCTCCTCCTCATACACCGGAGGAATCTCATGCTTCAGCAAAATGCAGATGTTTTATTTTCCGGTGGAGGTGCAGACTCGGAGTGGCAGATTTATTAACATGGGAAAATTAGCTTGTGGTAGCAACTTTTGAGCAGGGCTGGTACCAATGTCCAGCTCTGTGAGTCTTCAAACGATGCTGACCTACAAACGCAGAAGCAACCTGCTGACTGCAGAGGAAACAGTTTCTAATGAGGAGCCTGTAAATACCAACAGCAGCTTGTTCCTCTTTGCTTCGTCACCAGGAACCTCATCACATATTCAGCTGAAAATATTCAAGATGCAACATTTAGAGCTCAGTGTGAGGCTCCTTCATTAACATTTAAATGAGTTGCTAACGATGATCACTAAGGTTACTTTTCCATTTCTGCCACAGTTTATACTTTAAACCCGATGGATCGTGCTGTCCAGTTGCATTTAATGGCCCATGACTTTCAGTAGCAACAAACTGCCAACATTTTTCCCCGAGACAACAACGTTCATGTTCTTCCATGAGGCTGTAGGGGTTTCTGTCTCCTTCCTGCCAGGTGTTTCTCACTGTTGGAGGTCATAAAGATTTCCGTCCAATCAGACGCCAGAGTCATGCCCACACACTCTTTCATTCATTCCCGTCAGATTTCACCTCTGAACGGTTCTGGATAAACTGGACCGGAAGGTTCTGAACTTTTTGTCTCATGTTTAGATGAATACATGACATCACTATTTGGATTCTGTTCTGTTTCATCTGTGACTTCAGAGCAGCAGGTTTACAGCTGAACCAGCTTTAGATGTTTCCTAAATGCAGCAGCAACATGGCCGAACTCGTTGGATCCCATCTGCAGGTGGATGTGAGGTCTGAGGCTGCCTGCTGACATGTTGAGGGGGAAAACGTGTTTATTGACCTCATGGTGTCAGTGACCTCAGCCTGCGCCCGAGGCAGCAGGAATTTCCCAGGAAAAACACACCTAAGATCGGATCAGGACCTGCAGGCTGAGCAGGGAGCTCCGTAAATCATCTGCTTCTCCCAGAGCCGCTCCAGTTCCACCAGAGGCGGCTGGGTGGAAATAATGACTGGCTCTGGGTTTATAAATACGCTTTATGGTTCTGCTGCAGCATCAGGGTTCTTCAGAGCGGACCGGGTTGAACGGGTCAGAATCTGGAACTGGACAGAAGGATTATTGGTTCTGATTGGTTCTTATCAGCCAGTAAACAAATAAATATCTGACTGGAAGAGTATTTATGGAAAAGTTTTAGTTTCCAACAACCAACCAACCATCCATCCATCCATCCATCCATCCATCCATCCATCCATCCATCCATCCAGTATCCCAGTTTTCCTGATGATTCCCCTCAGGAATAAAAGGAGCAGCAGTTCTACTCCGGATCTCTCCGGCCCGGACCGGGTTCCTTCAGTCCTGCTCCAGATGAACCACAGCTGAGAGTTGGAACCGGAGCAGCAGATCCAGAGCTTCAGCAATACATCGCTCCCATTCCTGCTCTCATTCCTGCAGTTGAAGCTGGGATAAGACCGGCTCCATCCTGCTGTCTCTCATGGTGGAGACGCCAACAAGAACTTCTGCAGCTCAGACAGTCACTGTTTGTCTGGTTGACATTTTTAGAAATAATCGGTTTAAAAAATACTTCCTGCAGGATTCTTTGCTCTCCTTCTCCAACATCCATCACCATAAATCCTTCATCTGGTTTCTCCTCCAACTCGGAGCTTTTCATCATGTCTGCCGCCCACACAAACAAACCACATCGTCTCTCCCACAACACCAGATGCACCAGAGAACCGGCTCTGGGTTTCAGGAAGATGTGCTCTAAAAATGCCAAGAGACAAAATCCGAGGAGCATTCACAGCTGGAGTCAGAAAAAAAGCAGAAACAAGTCAATAAGTGAAGTGAAATCCTTGAAAAGTGTCAGCACAACAAAGCCTGTTCTGTTCTGCAGAGACGGATGTGTGAGCAGCAGGGAGGCAGGTACGAATCCCGCCAGGGTTCCTCTTAAAACTCATATTTCATTGATTTTTCTGTGACAAGGCCGAGGATTGGTTTCAAAGGTTTCTCCTCCCTGAACGGAGCAGCAGTGGGAAAGCTTGGCGGATGTGATGCCGACGGGAACGCCGTCTGCTCGGTGGGAATGCTGCTGTTTCCGTGACCCACTTCCCCAATCCTTCACTGGGAGGGAGGAGAGGACAAAACATTTCCGTGCTTGGAAATGGGTCAAATACATTTCATTCATTTTAAAGGGAATGAAAGCGGCTCAGATGGAACTGGTTGGTCCGAACAGATCAGGACATTCACCAGAACCAGTTCTGGAGAATCAAAGGGAACAGAAACAGCTTCAGGTCATTTAACCACCAGACTCAGATGTTCACAAGTCATTTGTCCCAAAAAAGAGAAAAGGCCCAAGTCCAAGTCATGTTACAACACTTCAAAAAACAAACAAAACCTTACCTGTTGTCTAGTTTCTACCACAAATATCTGGAAATAAGTAACTAACTAACATACAAGTAACTATCCAACAAGATGTGGATGTTTGCATTAAGTCAAGAATTCCTAAATATTAATAAAAAGTTTAATTTCCAATGGAAGATTATTCCAGTAACAAAACATTTCCCCATATTATAATGACTGATGGACCAACGTCTGATGGATGGTTGGATGTAGGAACCACAACCTCCATCAGGACTTCTGAATCTCCTTCAGTTTCTGCTTCTCCTCTCTGCTGTCAGAAATGTTTCCCTTCAGAATAAAAGCCCGTAAAGTGGGGTTTGTGTCTGAAAACGTTTAAAAGCTCCATTCCTCCAGAGGCTTCGTTAGCATGACCTGAACTCGTAAACAAACATCACAACCAGAAGTAAACGAGGTTTAGATGAAGTGGATTCTGGCCTCCAGGGAGGTTCTGTGCAGACGGGTCAGATCGGGTCAGATCCGAGCTGCATCGGAGCTGCATGCCCTGCAGCGGCAGCGGCGGTCCGGCAGAACTGCTGCCCTGTTTTCATTCCAGCGCTCCGGAGGAACCGCTTTCGCTCCGAGGAGAAATCCATATTTCCTGAATCCCAATCAGGAAGCTGGGAGCTCCTGCTGCTCGTCTTTGACCTTTGATGCAGAAAATAACTTTTTTTCACTCCAGAAGAAAACAAGCAGAGGTACAAACTGTTTCTGCACCAGAACATGTGCAGCTCCATTTGTGCTGAGCAGGAACATGGAGTGATTTACGCTCCGTTTTCAGCCACATTGAAAGCTCCTCAAACACAAACATCAGGAGCTTCAGCAGCAAAAACAAACAGCCGGCCGGGTCAGGTACCGAGCCCGCTCCACATTCTTCCACCGATGGATTTTTCATTTGTTCTGAGGGTTCTGCTTCTGCATTTAATAAATATAAATTAGCCTGAGGAGGGAACAAATCCTGAGATGCTGAGAGTCATGAGGAGAGAGGCGATGGATGAAGAGCAGGACAGATTCAGGTTGGAAACCTTCTTTTGTTGTGGTGATGAATTAGATGTTCCTGCACACAGAAGATACAGAACTCTGCCAGAACCAGACATTCTGCTAAATCTGTTTAACATGAGTGTCATATTTTTGTTTCTAGTTATTTTTCATTAAATAATGGAAAAATAAAGGTACGGAGATATCAGGAGACTGACATGAATGGGAAGGAATAATCAAGCAAAGAGCAACAAAAACCAGGAGGGAGGAGTGGAAAGTGACGGAGGAGGAAGGTGAGGTCATCAGAGGAGATGTGGAGCAGCTGCAGCTGAATGAGAGCAGATAAACCGGTTCTCCTTGGTTCTCCTCTCTCCTTGGTTCTCCTCTCTCTCCTTGGTTCTCCTCTCTCCTTGGTTCTCCTCTCTCCTTGGTTCTCCTCTCTCCTTGGTTCTCCTCTCTCTCCTTGGTTCTCCTCTCTCTCCTTGGTTCTCCTCTCTCATTGGTTCTCCTCTCTCTCCTTGGTTCTCCTCTCTCCTTGGTTCTCTTCTCTCTCCTTGGTTCTCCTCTCTCCTTGGTTCTCCTCTCTCTTCTTGGTTCTCCTCTCTCTCCTTGGTTGATCTGTTTTCGGTCGTCTCCTTTTCAACGGTTTTTGCCCTCCAGTCTTGCTCCATATTTAATGTTTGGTTTTGCAGCAGACAGTCAGATGTTTTGCTCACCTTCTGTGAATCTGTTCATATTAAAAGTGAGTCCTGTGTGAGGGCTGCATGTGGTTGAGTAACTGCATCAGGAGGAGGAGGAAGGAGGCATGGCATTAAGACCAAACCACTCCGGATGGCTGAGAGCAGAAACTGGATCCGTCTCCTGACCACACGTCTGGTTGTGCATTAATGTGTTTGAGAAAGCAGGAGTCAGGAGCAGTTTAAACCGAGAACGTTGGGTTATGTAGACACAGTGGAGGTCTGCAGCCTCAAGCCGTCCAGCAGTCAGGACATCATTTATCCTGAGGTTTACTTTGTAAACCATCAGATCCACTCTGCAAACTTTCCAACATGCAGTGACGTCCCAGCACTGAAGTCTGAACCGGGCCGGGCCGTTTCCTACCTGATATCTCAAAAACACCCCATCATCTGTTAGGATGCAGACACACAGCAGGTTTGAGTCCCAGAGGCTCATCGGGCCTCCTCCACCCAAACCCGGACCCAAGCCAGCGCTCGTTTGGCCGCGCGGCCGCAGACCCCGGGCACAGTTCCCCGACCCAATCAGAACCGTCACAGCCTGTCGTCCAGACCCACAATTAGATTTGAGCTCCAGACCCGAGTAACACGCCAGCGCAGACTGCACTCTGCTATGAGGCTGTTAGCAAGACGCCTACACAGCAGCTTTCAGCCTTACCAGGGGCACAAAGAGCCCAACGCCATGCCCGGATGAGGATCCATTGCTGGTGTGAGCAAAACGTTGTCGATATTCTGCTAATGTCGAAAAATCTAAATTTTGTAATTGCAGTGTTTCAATTAAATAAGAAATGACATAAAAAATCAAATGTGAATAAGTCTGTTCACGCTATAAGTCATTAAAAACCATCCTCCAACAACTTCCTGTCGTATTTGTTTTTTAGGCAGTTGATCACGAAAAAAGTTTTTCCACCTCAGTTTTGTAAAATACACTTAATGCGATGTGGCTGAAAAAACGCCTACCGGGTTTGTTCAAAGTTGCTGTGTTTTGATTTGGCTAATTTATTTTTGTCATTTCAGTTTACGCAACTTTATGGTCAGTGGAATCACAGCTGGTGACTGTGGTTCTGGTCATGGTTTGGTTTGATGAAACTGTGAAGGTATGTAGGTGTTCGTAAGGTCTGGTCAGAAGGAGCTGAAGTAAATGTAAGAGAAAAGACGGCAGGAGGAGTCGGAGGTCAAGTCTCCCTCTTAAAACTCTCCTTGTGGTGTTTGTTTTGCTGCATATCTGAGCAGAACTCTGCAGCAGCGTTTCCCCAAAGCCAGAGGCTCTCCACAGTCGGGTCGCTGCCTCGCTGTGATCCCTCAATTCCCAGAATTCCCACCCGCATCGCCCCCGCCTGCAGAGCAAGAATGGATGGATGGATCCTCTCCATAAATAACCAGCAGAGCGGAGCCAAACCCCCACCATGTTTTTCCCCTCCACGCTTTGTTTCAGAGCCCGGACAGAGAGCGGCCGCGTCCAAACCTGCTGGATCCACCGAGCGGGACCGCAAATCCTTGGCACACACTGGGATAAAGGAAAAACAGGAGCGTGGAGTTTGGGTAAACAGAGCGTAAGAGGAGATGTGAGATTCCACAGATGTTTCTGCACACGAGGATAAAAACGGGAGCAAGACTCAACTTGATGCTCTTAAAACTCAAAACATGAATGACTGAAAACCTTTAAAGCAACCTGAAGCTAATGACGTCACCAAGTCAACAGGCTGCCATCCATCCATCATCCATCCATCCATCCATCCATCATCCATCCATCCATCATCCATCCAT